>NC_057798.1:262502488-262514993 GCF_018294505.1 Triticum aestivum | reverse complement strand
GGTTCGGTCCGGATTCCGCAAACCTCCCCACGTTTGTCGTCGGTTTGTGGGAGAAGTCGCGTCCAGACCGCCCCGCGGACCGATACCGCGTTGGATGGCTTCTGCGGTACGACGGTTGCGGGAGGTTTGCGGGTCTGCCTTGGAGATGCCCTTAGTCTCTATATTGAAATCATATGCAATTAGGTGATGGTATTGGTGATCCTGCCTTTGCAGTCACTAAATAAACGTCTCTTGTATCTGCTGCAACTTTGGTGCCCATTTCTGACATCTATTTTGCGTTTCTCCTGTTGTATGACAGGTTATGAAGAACATGGGTGAAATATTGAAAGCAAGTGGTGCTAGCTACTCATCAGTTGTCAAGACAACAATCATGTATGTAGTACTGCATGCCCTTTACATGGAATTTCTGTTGCTAAAAGATGTTATGATCCCTGGGAATAATTCCATCCTTGTACGTGCAGGTTAGCCGACCTACAGGATTTCAAGAACGTGAACGAGATTTATGCTAAATGTAAGCACGATGTTTGTACTCCCTTTATTGTTGTCAGCATCTATCTATGCCTCTGATTGCAGTAATTGAGACACGAACCGTGTGCAAGGATATTTCTTCACCTTGTTTCTGAATTTCTCAACCTTTTCTCCTTTGTAGATTTTCCAGCCCCTGCACCGGCGCGCTCGACCTACCAAGTCGCAGCTCTGCCACTGAACGCCAGGATTGAGATCGAGTGCATTGCTGCCCTCTAGTTACCTCGCGGCTGACCATCAAAAACCTCAATAAGCGTTCCATGCCCGTTGCAGCTGGCCACTACTATTCTGTAGTGCACTACATGACACTGTAATCCAATTAAGGTCTTGAACTGCGTGTGATCGGTGTACTGTCTCTCATCGTTTGGTCGCGGGGTATTTCTCCCTGTCCAATCTTATGCCTCGTCGTATAAGGAAACGTGAAATTAAAATGGTCAAATTGAGCGTATGAATTAGCCCATACTCTTTCTCCATAGTGTCGGTGGCCCCCCTTGTGTTTGATCTGAGCCTTTCACATCTAAACCGTCGAATCGAATCCCTACTTTTCTAGCTACGTCTCCCTCAGTTTCTTGTTGACCTGCTGTACTTACCTAGTCTGCGGTCCTCTTGTTTTAAGGAAACGAAATGTAGACGCAACGCAAGCGCGTGGACAACGGATATACAGGTGCGTGGCTTTTTATTTAAGGAACATGGAATGTGGGAATAATCGAACAGTGTGGATACTACTCCCCCTCTGAGCAACTCATAATTTATTCAGCAGCTTGTGTTGAAAAACTCTGGCTCTTTCCCTTTGAGAATCCGTTGAAAAACGCGTGCCTCGATCAATCCTAGTACTAGGAATTGAAAAATGTGGGTGACTACTTCTTTCGTTGAACTGCGGGTTTCTTTTCTTATTTACAGTTGTTCAACATGGAATATCTGTATACTTATCCTACCACTCTTGTAGAGATTCCACCGCCATTGTTTTGCACATAACAAGCAGCAGGCATTATGTTTCAAGACTAAAGTTTAAGGTATTAGCCAAAAAAAAAAGACTAAAGTTTAAGGTACAAGTGCGATATAAAATGGGTGCCAGAAGCTTAATTAACCTCCCCAGATGGGCGTGGTATCTTTTTCGGATCTTCTAAACTCACTTCCCAGTTAAATATTCATGGGTAGACACACCAAGCATGAACTCTACACTTCTCGTTCAAAGTGAAACACGGGGCCGGTTTTATCCCAAGGAATTCAGAAGTCTAGATGCCAGCATATGCTGGTAGCTTTAAGGATCCGGTGAGATCTGACTTTGCGGTTACATATCAAACCATCCTGAACCTGATGGGTAGCTAGCTAGCTCCCAAAAGGATGACAGCATCTGGCGCGACTAGAATACCAAATAATCCTGATGAGGAGTCCACCAGCCAACGGAAGCACCCATCCCCTCACCTTTAGAAAAGGGGTAATGTAATGGGGAGCTTGCAAAAGCCAACTCCAATTAACATCCATATCATTTTGGCTTTCCGTGCTTTCTACTGGAATTGTGTGAAAGGTGCTGTATATAGTGGATATTCTCGTCGTAAAAGGCATGGGATATGCCTCCTGAGGAGACAAAGATGAGTCAGAGACACTTCCGTAGTGCGCAGTCCAGATTAGCAACAAAAGGACAGATGCTCTAGCCTCCACCATAGGCATGGAGTTAGTTTCATTTGCCTAAGATAAGAGGGAAAAGGAAAAAAAATGATGGAGAAAGAGGATGCGTACTGACCTACATATATAAACACTAGCGTTGCAATCAGCTGGAATCTTGCATGTGTATATGCTCATGATATCAGTATGCAGTTACACATATCAATTAACATCCATATCATTTTGGCTTTCCGTGCTTTCTACTGGAATTGTGTGAAAGGTGCTGTATATAGTGGGCGGAGCCGCCAAAGCCATGGTTTGGACTGGGCACTCCTTGCACCGAGGCCGACAGGGACCTTTTCGCGGCTGCTACGAAGGTCGTGATTGACAATGGGGTCAAGGCTTAAGGCCGATGGACATTGCCCCTAAAATCTTTGAGATCTCAAAAGAGAAAGGCTGCTCTGTGAGGAAGGCACTCACTGATGAACCGTGGATATCACAGATTGACATGACAAATGGCATTACCGCAGGACATATACATGACTTCGTCACCCTTTGGGAGAAGTTGGATGGGATAATCCTGGATCATGGCACGCATGATACGACCACATGGAAGCTTACGGAGAGCGGTACTTACTCCACTTCTTCAGCCTATTCGCTACAGTTCGAGGGACGCACCTCAACACCACTCCTAAAGACCGTTTGGAAAGTCTGGGCAACTCCGAAATGCAAGTTCTTTGCTTGGTTAATCATTCACAACAGAGTATGGACGGCGGACAGGCTACAACGAAGGGGGTGTCCGACTTGCGGTTTGTGTCCTCTTTGCAGCCAAGTTCAGGAGTCTGCGGCGCACCTCCTATTCCAATGCCGGTTTTTGGTTGCGGTTTGGAATGCGGTAAAGGCGAAGATTGGGCTGAGCAATATTGTCACGGCGGACTGGGCGGCTATGCGAAGTGTCAGACATTAGTGGACCGAGATTGCGCTCGCGCGCTCGCCTAATGGGAAAGGCATGGCCTCCCTGCTTATGCTTATCTTTTGGAAACTTTGGAAGGAGAGGAACACTAGGGTCTTTCGGAACGTCTCCACGCCTACGACGATTCTCGTGAAAAAAATCATGGATGAGGCGACAATGCGGATGTTGGCGGGTGCCAAAGGGCTGGGTGTAATTTTACATCGCGAGTAGTTGCTTTATATTCACCTTTGTTCTGCCATTGTTTGGCTGTGGTCCTCGAACCTTGTTACAACTCTCTCTTAATTATTGAAATGGCAAATTCTTTGCCTCGTTTAAAAAAAACACATATCAATCAAACCATGAGATCATCATCCAGCATCCATTTGTACTACTACTCGGTTCCATTGCCCTTAATAATATAGCAACAAATCTAATAAATCTAACTGTAGTGGTTGGTATTTTCATTTTTTTTGAAGGTCGCCTGCCCAGATGAACCCCAAAAAAAAAGGGATTTGCAGAAGGATTGACAAAAGGATTTGCCTGCCCACTGGCCCGCCACTACGCAGCTAATCAATCAAACGGCCAGATGTCTGGTTATCTATCGAGCACGTACGACGGTCGACGCCCCCACCAACCACGTGTGTGAGTAACTACACGGAACAATATATAGCTTGAGCTGCTAGCCGAGAAAACTCACCACTGCGATCATCAGATAAGGGCATATACAAAGGCATCTAGTCAGCTGTCTGTAACACAGTCCATGTAGGGAAAAAAGTGACGTGGAGGAGAGAGAAAAAGAAAACCGCTAGAGGCTGTCTGCAGAAATATAGAAGGTCTGCTCCTGTATAAATCGCTGCTTATAGATGACTTCTTTTCCGTTGTACGAGTCCATCCCACGTCCTGGCTGATAGATCGCATGTTTGTGGGCCATATATTTACAAGCGGGAGATGATTAGATTGGAACAAAATAAGGTCCGGTTCCATCCCCTTAAAATCAGGGGAGAGATGATTAGATTAGAAAGGAAAAAAGAAAAAAGACAATTGTAGGATGAAGTGGGAGCACGGATGGGAGCATAAGGAGGGAGCAGGCAAGCTAGATCCGTTGAAGTGTGTACAGCCAGCCTAACCAGATGCCCTGTTGTACATTTTATTTTTGGCGGTATCTATAAATGATGTGTAGACATGCTATAGATAGCAGGCGTCTCTACTGATTTACATGCCATAAACCCCATCACTTTCAATTAGTTATTGGGGAGAAATGTGAAGGTCCAAGTGCGACCTCGCTGACACAGAAAAAACGTACTAGTACTATTACTATACTATCACGGTACTAGAAAAGATTGAAGTAGGTACGAGTCAGATTAGATATGCATCATCAACACCAAAAGAAAAACTTAAATGATAAGTAACACATGTGTGACACAAAGTAACACTGTCTTGATGTTTTTATAACTAAAATTAGCATAAAAAAGTTTTTAAAAAAACTCCAAACAAAAAATTGTCATGCTTCATAATTAAAGTTGTCATCCTTAAACTATTAAACTTGCCATAAAAAACATCAAGTCGAAGTTGCTCCGAGCCAGACGTGTGACACTTATTATGAGGATTAAGGAAAAAAGTTACTCGCAGTCATGAGCCCGTGCCGTACGTCTCTTTCGGCCTCACTCAGTGATCTATGTGCGCCCGCCTCTACGTGTCACGTGTGTGTGGCCGGGCGGGCAACGGACGTGGACATGATCACATGATACGATAACGATAGACTGTTGAGGAGCAAGAGCCACAAGAATTGAAACATGAGTTACATGAGCAGCGTCTGAAACGGCCCCCGGAAGTTTGTAGCTAATTAAAACGATTTGAACCGGTGCGTGCATGTGCCGCCCTATCGCGAGACTATGGTCCCCGTACGCTTCATCTTACACAAGCAGCAGCTTCTCCCTCCCCGGCCCGGACTAGCCGTACGCAACACTAGTAGAAAGAAAGAGCACGAAGAGGAACAAGACCGAATCCGTCCATTGCACCGCCACCGGAAGCGAAGCGGTCGCTGTTTTGTTGGTTGGGCGGCCAGGCGGCGAAGGCAGGATATCCCCGATGTGGTGCTGGGGTACGCGCGCGCGAGCGACGTGAACAGGAGGCGTACAGGTTCACGCACCCATGGACTGGAGCGTCCTTGTCTTCCCAAAAGCACTGACACGAGACGAGGCGCACGCGCGCGGCCAAAAGCGCGCGTCCCTGTTGCCCTCCCTTGTCCACCGCTTCCTCCCTCTTTCCCTCGCTGCCTAGTACGTATGATGATCCATCTATCTCTGCTAGCTGATCCTCTTTTTCAACATGTACTACTCTATTCTAGTACTAGTAATATTCTGTCACTGCCATTGTGGATACACAGCCTCGTTTCAAGAGAGAAGTGTGGATACACAGCGGATAAGGTAAACAGAAGGAGTAGTACATTCCAGGAAGCCCCAAAGGAATGTTCCTCCTGGCCTCCTAGCCATTCTAGAATAATGAGGTAATAGCACCCCAGGTACCCTAACTTGCACATAATGTGATGATTTAGTCTCAAAGTTGCAAAACTAGACCAAACGATACCTCAACTTGCACCAAATGTGATGTTTTAGTCCCAGGCCAATCACAGCTCGGCTGCCAAGTGGCTGGGCCGGCCAGCGCGCGGATTTTCTCACAAAACCCCCTGCCGTTTCGCTGAATCAACCCGCAGTCAACCAAGCGGAAGATTCCCAGAAGAAAAACGAGAGAAAAGCGAAGGGCAAAGGGCAGATGGCACTGTGTCGTGTACCTCCTTGTCCGAGCCCGCCCGTCGTGCTGCGCGCTGCCCCGATCCCGTACTGTACCCCAGCCAGCCGCCACGGTATATGATGCCCGGCTCGACCCCCGTCGCATTATCCTTTGTGCAGCCCCTTCCAACTGAAGATTTGCCGGCACGCACACGCAACAGACCAGACCCAACTGAACAAGAATGGACGCCACACGCGCCCTCCTCCTGCCCCGGACCGACGGCGCCGTGCCCGGCGTCGTGGACTTCCGCGGCGGCCCCGCCCCGCGCGCCTCCACCGGCCGATGGTCCGCCGCCATGTTCGTCCTCGGTACGTCCGGCCCCCGATCCAGTACATGGATGATTATCGATCGAGGGGTGGCCTTAATTTGGGTCTTTTCTGTGTCGTTTGGAATTGAAGGTGTGGAGATCGCGGAGCGGTTCGCGTACCACGGGGTGTCGGCCAACTTCATCAGCTACCTGACGGGCCCGCTGGGGGAGTCCACCGCCGGCGCCGCCGCGGCGATCAACGCGTGGAGCGGCGTCGTCACGATGTTGCCGCTGCTGGTCGCCTGCGTCGCCAACGCCTGGCTCGGGCGGTTCCGCACCATCGTGCTCGCCTCCGTCCTCTTCGTCGTGGTCAGCCCACTTTTCCCCTCCCGTAAAAATTCCCCTTTTGACATAAAAAGTGCTCCGTGAACGAACCCCTTTCTGTCCGCCCTCCCCCAATCAAGCCCGCGCACTTCCACTGACAGAGAAGTGCGTCCGACTGACCACTGACAGTCGGGTTGCCATTGCAGAGCATGGGCATGCTGACCCTGTCCTCGGCGCTCCCGGTGTTCCACTCGGACGGGTGCACCAGCTTCACCTCGCTCTCGGGCGCGTGCTCGCCGTCGCCGGTGCAGGTGACCATCTTCTACGTCTCGCTCTACCTGGTGGCGCTGGCGGAGGCCGGGCACAAGCCGTGGGCGCAGGCGTTCGGCGCCGACCAGTTCGACCAGCACCACCCCGAGGAGTCCGTCTCCCGGAGCTCCTTCTTCAACTGGTGGTACTTCGGCATGTGCTCCGGCACCGCCGCCACCACCATGGCCTCCAGCTACATCCAGGACAACATCGGCTGGGGCCTCGGCTTCGGCATCCCCTGCCTCGTCATGGTCTTCGCGCTCGCCATGTTCCTGCTCGGCACCCGCCGGTATCGCTACTACACCTCCACCCGGTCCAGCCCCTTCGCCCGCCTCGCCAGGGCCTTCGTCACGCTCCTCAAAGGCTCCAAGTCCAGCCAATGCGCCAAGTATGATCACTCATCATCCATCATTTTTCGTTTGAAATCTGCAATTTGGCCATGAGAATTCTGAATGTATGATCTTGTCAGGCTTACATACAGTGCTAACTCTGAATGTGGTTGATCTGTTGTTTAGACAAGCAGTACTCTCGCGGGCGAGGATGGTGAGTTCAACGCGGAGCACCGGGAGGAAGTTCGGGGCCTGCTGCGGCTGTTCTCCATCTGGGCGACGTGCATCATCTACGCCGTCATCTTCTCCCAGTCGTCAACCTTCTTCACGAAGCAGGCGACGACGCTGGACCCGCGGATCGGCGCCACCTTCCGCGTGCCGCCGGCGGCGCTGCAGACGTTCATCAGCCTGACCATCATCACCTTCATCCCAGTCTACGACCGGCTCTTCGTGCCGGCGGCGCGGCGGTTCACGCGCCTGTCCTCGGGCATCACCATGCTGCAGAGGATCGGCACCGGGCTGGTCCTCGCCCTAGTGGCCATGGTGGTGGAGGCGCTGGTGGAGGCGAGGCGGCTGGGCGTAGCGAGGGAGGCCGGCCTCGTGGACGACCCCAAGGCGGCGCTGCCGATGAGCCTGTGGTGGATGGTGCCGCAGTACGTGCTGTTCGGGCTGTCGGACGTGTTCGCCATGATCGGGCTGCAGGAGTTCTTCTACGACCAGGTCCCCGACGCGCTGCGCAGCCTGGGGCTGGCCTTCTTCCTCAGCATCTTCGGGGTGGGCCACTTCCTGAGCAGCTTCCTCATCTCCGCCATCGACGGCGCCACCAAGAAGGGTGGCGCCAGCTGGTTCTCCAACAACCTCAACCGCGCGCACCTCGACTACTTCTACTTGCTGCTCGCCGGGTTGATTCAACGAAACGCAGGGGGTTTTGTGAGAAAATCCGCGCGCTGACCGGCCCAGCCAATTGGCGAGCTGTGATTGGCCTGGGACTAAAACATCACATTGGATGCAAGTTGAGGTATGGTTTAGTTTAGTTTTGCAACTTTAGGACCAAATCATCACATTGTGTGCAAGTTAGGGTACCTGGGATGCTATTACCTCTATACAGCATGAGTGGCATCTCTTCTGCCCACAATAGTATGCCCGTCGCCACAATACAAAATTGCGGAGACGCACATGCGCAAATGGCAACTAGTACTAGTAGTACTTTTATATTTCTGCGAATGGAACGTAGTATACTCGATCCACGGCTTGGACAACTTACAAGCATTCAAGCAATGGAGGCAAAACGCGTCGCCGGTGATTTCTTTTTCTTTAAACAGTGCACAGCGAGCTCCACTGAATTAGAGGACAAGGCATACGGTAATTCTCCAAGGCCCAATTTCTTAATAACACCTTTTTTTAAGAGAAAAACGCTAGGGCGCCTGCTTTACTATGAAAAGATTTCTTTTTAAACAACTTCATCTCAGAGCGTGTTTGACAATATTAAGCAAATAAATAGTAGGAGAGTTTGAAAGTCGATTATTAGTTCCAAAGGTACGTTTGGTGTGACGTGTAAATAAGAGCATATACAACCAGAGCCCTCAAATTGGCCCCAAAGGTCCGGGCCAGCTGCCATTGCCCAACTAAATATTGTCATCCAACCGGGTTTTCACAAAACCAGCCCAAACACCCTGGTTGTTCGGCAACCCCATATCCAGCCCATATGAGGCGGATATGGGGAGGCCTGGGCACGCCCGGGCACTGCCGCCACGTCGGCTGGCTCACTATGGTCCGCACGACCCCCTCTTCCATTGCTCTCACAAAAAACCCACCTGCTCAAACGAACCATAGTCAAACCCTCACCCAGATCAACCTTTTCGCTCCTCTCCCGTCTCCTCGTCATGTCCGCGATCTCATCCGGGACTCCGAACAACATTCGGTCACCAAATGATATAACTCATATAACACTATATCGTCAACGAACGTTAAGCGTGCGGATCTTACGGGTTCGAGAACTATGTAGACATGACTAAGACACCTCTCCGGTCAATAACCAATAGCGGAACCTGGATGCCTATATTGGCTCCTACATATTCTATGAAGATCTTTATCGGTCGAATCGTTATGACAACATACATAATTTCCTTTGTCCATCAGTATGTTACTTGCCCCAGATTCGATCGTCGGTATCTCTATACCTAGTTTAATCTTATTACCGGAAGTCTCTTTACTCGTTCCGTAATACAACATCTCATAACTAACTCATTAGTCATTTGCTTGCAAGGCTTCTTATGATGTGTATTACAGAGAGGGCCCAGAGATACATCTCCGATACTCAGAGTGACAAATCCTAATCTTGATCTATGCCAACTCAACAAACACCTTCGGAGATACCTGTAGAGCATCTTTATGATCATCCAGTTACGTCGTGATGTTTGATAGCACACAAGGCATTCCTCTGGTATTCGGGAGTTGCATAATCTCATAGTCGAAGGAATATGTATTTGACATGAAGAAAGCAATAGCAATAAACTGAACGATCATTATGCCAAGCTAACGGATGGGTCTTGTTCATCACATCATTATCCTAATGATGTGATTCCGTTATCAAGTGACAACACATGTCTATGGTTAGGACACCTTAACCATCTTTTGATCAACGAGCTAGTCTAGTAGAGGCTCACTAGGGACACGGTATTTGTTTATGTATCCACACATGTATTTAAGTTTTCGGTCAATACAATTCTAGCATGAATAATAAACCTTTATCATGATTAAGGAAATATAATAATAACCACTTTATTATTGCCTCTAGGGCAGTATTTCCATCAACACATAAGGGATACAAGGGTTCAAATCCAACAGAAGAAGGCAAAAGATAAACTAGCTCATCCCAATCCTTAGAGTAATTGAGGGCATGATATCCAAGAGGATCTTCCCTAGAAGGGGTCTTGAATCCACTAGGGGATCTTTTCACATGGAGGCCTTGATCTCCATGGGAGAATGCTAGTGGACGAGCAAAACTCAATCTCAAATGAGCTAAACCTTTGCTAACCCTAGCTAGATGGAGGGGAGGTCTATATATAGTCTTCCACGAGAGAAGAGAGGAAGAGGGGGGATACATGGGCCTCTGGCCTGGTTGTGCAGGCCGGGGGCCGGATGTCACGCTATATGAGAGACACCGGATGTTCGGCCTGGAGGCTGGCCGTGGTACTGATGCCCTCGAGCCAAAATTTCATGGCTCGGCCGGATGTCCGGGGGGTCGATGCCAGATGTCCGGATCTTGTAGCACTACAAATGTTGCCTTGCTGTTGTTGTCTGCATCTCGGGGCGCCAGATGTCCGGCCGCTGTAGCATTTCAATGACTCCTTTCATCGTGCTTCCTTATCCTCATCCGTGGTGGGTTGATCTTTATTCCGAGCGTCTACGAGGTCATGTTCTTGATACCTAAGCACACACAACATTTCTGTTTGAGGTAGTAGCCATGTCTCTACTGGTTCATATTGAAGCTCATTAAGGAGAGATCGATAGCTCTTGCATGTACTCTAGTCATTGCTCCACTTGGTGCTTGGGGAGTCCACGGTTGGTTCATGGGAATGACCGTGGGATGCTCCGCATCACCCTTCCCCTCCTGCGCCAGCTCTGCCCGGGCATCGCTAGTTTCTCGTGCCTGCGGCTCCCGTGAGGATGCGGATGCCGGAGTCGGAGGGCAACGCGAGGCCAGCTCTTCCCGCCGACGCACCCGCTCCGCCCCCGTCGACCTAAAAGACATATGTAGTATAATCCGGCGAACTATTTCTCGTCCGATCTATTATGATGTTGATCAACATTGTTTACATTGTTGCATGCACTGTATGAATTTGAGTGCGGGCATATAGGGACTATGGTTGTGGACAGAGACAAATGGGGATTGCCCGGTCACTGCCAGCGAGAGCATCCGCCGGCGTATAGGGCCTTATATTAGGCAATTGTTGTTGTAGATACTATAAGTGGTGGCAGTTTGAGAAGAAATTTCGTCCCATACTCATTAACATGGGGAAGACGAGGGTGTGGAAATTGGCCTCCCAACGAAATAATGGAGCATATTTCTCATAAACTCAAACCTCATGCCTCCCAACCAATCCGAATTATAAGATGTTCTAGTAACTTTTTTTTTTCAAATCGGATGTATATTGATGTGTTTTAGCATATTTATGGCTGTTATGTAGTCCATATTAAAATTACAAAACGTATTATAATTCGAAAGAGAGGTCATACTAATTTCCCCAACCAAACCCACTATAATATTTGGGACATAGAAGATCGAGGAAAAAAACAACTTCTACATATACTACTGTACAAGCATGATTTGAAAGCATACTCAGGTGAAATGCACTACATGTCATTATTATTGCTCTCGTCACAAAGATGGGTCAGTTTTTGTTCTTTTCAGGCCACAACAAACTAGAAAGAATAATAGTAGTACTCCAACCATCTTCGGTTGAATCCTGCCCAACTACACAATCAACAACAATTCAACAAAATGTACAATGATTCTACAACAACAAACCACAGCATTTTTTGGTCTTTCTCGCTTCTCATAAACTCGTTGGAACAAAAATCAAACAAACCATATTACAAAATTTGCGACCCAAAGGAAGAAAAAAGGTGAATTTTCTGATTCCGAGCAGCCCGGCCGATTTAGTTGAGGTCATCCGGGGAATCCGGTTCGGCTCCAGACGGCGTCACGCACCCGCGACGCGTCCCGGCCCTTGAGCGTGCGTCCGACGCCCTCGACCACCGACGCCCTGGCCTGACGCCGCGCCAGGTACACGTGCGGCGGCACCCAGCCGTCGGCGTCGTCTTGCTGCTGCTCGTCGGGCTCGGGCTCCAGCTCCAGGTCGGCGAACCGGCTCGGCCACGCGGGCACCTCGACGGGCGCCGACGACGCCACCTGCCGCCCGTCCGCGAACGCCCGGCTGAGCCCGCCCACGCGCCGCGGCGGCTCGCCCCTGGGCGCCCTGTCCGTGCGCTGAATCCCGTCCTGATCCGCGGTGGTGGTTGGCGCGTCCGACGATGGAGAATACCAGACGTCCGATTCGGCCAGGTCCGGCAGGTCGTCGTAGGGGGACGGGGCGACGGTGGCGGAGCCGGGGCGGTGGTGGAAGCCGAGGAAGCGCTCGGCGGCAGAGAAGGCCGTCTGCTTGCGCGCCTTGGCCATCGGGCGCAGTACCGGCGGCTGGCTCCGGTCGATTGGTTTGGCTGAGCGCGCGCGCGCGGTGGGAAAGATGGGAGGTGGGAAAGACGGAGGAGCAGGAGAGTGTTGAGGGGGGGTTTGGCGCCCGGGGCCGGGGCTACCTGGCGAGGATTTATAGGCCACGGCGGCGGTGGTGGGAGGCGGGGCCCAGCCCACGCAGGAGCCCGAGCCCGGGTTGTTTGTCGTGACGGGCTCCCCGCAACTAC
>NC_057798.1:261519948-261536680 GCF_018294505.1 Triticum aestivum | reverse complement strand
ACTGGCTCTCCAGCCCTCACCCTCTGGCCTTGTCCACGACATCGCGACCTGGCATACCAGCGACGGCTGAGCCCTGCTCGAGGACCGGGACTCGAGGACGTAGAGCACCGACATCTAACCAAATATGCAGGGACACATCACAAGTAAAGGCCCAGAGCCAGGTGCAACCCGCCTTGAGGTAGGGCCCCGTGAGTCCCGCGCTGGCTCACGGGTGCCCAGATACACTTCGCCAGGCCCTACCGTGCCAGCCACATGTCAAGGCGGGGCTTTATACGCCCCGGGGGCTCCTCCCGGAGGGGAGCCCCCTCCCACGCACCAGTGGAAGCACCATGCTCCGTGCTGGCTGACGACACTGCCGAGGAGCGGCTATGCCCGTACACATACGGAAGCGCTATGCTCCACGCTGGTGATAAACAACTGAGGATGGCCCCCGGCTGCATCAACCTTAGGGAGCCCAGAGCTCAATGTCCTACCTCATCGTAACGCCTCCCCTCGGGAGTGCCGTGCGAGGGGGCTGGGCACGGGGGCTGTGCCCGGGTCACGCCCAGGCGCACGCCAGCCAGCCAGGCCCCTCGGGCCTGGTTCGTCGCACGCCTCTCCCCGAGCGGAGCCAAGGTACGAAGGCCATTTGAACGTCAAGGGGGATTCCTAAGCATCGCGACTCAAGAGCCTAACTGGTCACGTAGCCCCTCACCCCTTAGTTCTGAAAGGCTAACGGCGGTTGAGGTATGCGCGGGGCCGGGCTCTGCCGACATAGAACAGTAAATTCACCCATGCATCTCACCTCCCTACTTGCTGTTCGTGCGTCAAGGGGGACTCCTGAGCATCGTGACTCAGGAGCCTAACTTGTCACGTAGCCCCTCACTCCTTGGTCCCGTCCTGGTTTCCGGTCGGGGCTAACGGCGGCTGAGGTATGCGCGGGGTGGGCCGGGCTCTGCCGACGTAGAACACAAGCAAGTAGGAAAGAAAAACGCAAATCTCAAGAAATTCAAAAGCAAATATTACAGTCCATAGAGTACTTTGACAACGCCAAACACAAGTTTAAACGCCTCCAAGAGGCAGAATGCATGTTGCAGGGATTAAAAGTAGGACGGGAGCCGCGAAGGGGCCAAGGCCGAGGGTGACATCTTCGAGGGCGCAGACCAGGAAGGGAAGCAGCTTGGCGGGGCCCTCCTCGGTGCCGGCTAGCGGGCTTTCTAGGCCGCTGTCATAGAGCGACTTCAGCAGGGTGTGAGCCTTCACCTCCAGCTTCGTGAAGGCCACACGGTCCTCGGCCAGGACCCGCGCCTTGCCGTCCAGCTCGATCTTCTTCGCCTCCAACGCCTGCTCCAGCGCACCCAAGCGGCCTTGGCGTTCGTCAAGCTCGGCATCCCGGTCCTTGGCGGCGGCCTCACGAGCCTTCAGGTCTTCCTCCTTCTCTTGGCGGACACGGGCCTCCTTGACAAGCTGGTCGCACAGGCCTTGCAGTTCGTTCTCCAGCACCTTGCAGCGGTCCTGGACATCCGCAACCTCACCCAAGGCGGCGTCGCGAGCGGCCTTCGCCTCAAGGAAGGCTTGCTTCTCCTCGTCGCAGGCTGTCGCGGCCTGGGCCAGCGCCGCTCGGACTGAAGCATCAGAGCGGACCCAGCCAGAGACCAACTCTAGGCGCCCGACCACCAAGCGAGGGTCGGTGCCCAGAAGATCTTTCCGCAGCCAGTCCAGCTTAGCAGCGGCACGATCCAGAACAGTAGGAGGAGCCGGAGAGTCAATGGTTGGCGGAGTAGGAGGCGAAGACGGCTGAGTAACCACAGCGCCATGAGTCAGGACCTTCTGCGCCTCGATGGCTGCGGCGGTGGCGTCAGGCAAAGACACCGCGGGAGTCGCTTGGGCCTTGGGGGCTGAGCTCGCTCCAGCTGGCCCCGCCAGGCCTCGCGAGGATGACCGGGCAGGGGAGGCCCGCGTCTTGTCGCCCCCTTCTCCCGTGGATGGAGGTGCTGCCTCAGACGAAGCCTCGGGAGCCCCCTTCAGCTTCTTCGCCGCAGGCACCGGCCTAACCAAGGAATACGGACGTCAAGCCTCAACGACAAAGCATGAAGCAAAACGAGAATCGAGCACTTACTCGTCATCGCTCGTGGTCTCAAGCAACCTCCGGCCAAACTTGAAGCCCGAAAGTCAAGAGGCTCGGGAGTAGGAGGCGTGTCCGCCGATCGCCTCAGAGTCGGAGCGGACCCACGGGGAACCAACCCCGTCCTGTCCTTCTTCGGGATCAGGGGCGAGCCCTTGCCACCCCGCTCGTCTCCGTCCTCGTCGTCATCCGGCATGAGGCGAAGAGTGCGGGACCTACCCCGAGGAAGGGGCGTCCTCGACTCCCCGTCGGTCGCCTCCGAATCGAGCTCCTCGTCCTCCTCCTCCTCTTCTTCCTCCTCTCCGCTGGAGTCGCTGGAGGATACATTCACCGTCGCCAGGGCCGCCGGGGCCTCAGGAACCTCCGCGGGCACAGGCCCGCCCTCGTTGAAAGTAGACATGGAGTTCACCACCTGCTCCCAATCATCCCGAAGGAACAAGGGCACGGGAGCATCCTCCAACCTCGCCACGTTTTCCCCAACCAAGGATTGGAGGACCGCGGCCAGATCCTCGTCGGCCAGGGATTCGGGGTTCGAGCAGAGGGCAGCATCGGCCCTCCCAAGCTTCCACAGCAAGAGCAGGTGTTCCCAGAGCGGGGCCACCCGATGCTCCAGGAACTCCCTCAGGAGCGACGACCCAGTCAGTTTCACTGTCGCCATGTTATCCGGCCATAGGTCCGCGTCCATCTTCTCTAGCACCAGCCTCGCGCGGGGATCAATGAGCTCCGCGCGGGACCAAGCGTCGACGTACATGGGCTGCCCCGTGGGCAAAATCAGCCGGGAGTGGGTGCGCCCAGCATCCACCATGACCCACTTGCTCCTGAAGCCCTCAATTCTCTTCCCGGGCTTCGAGATGGCGTTGGAGATGCCGTGCGCGAGAAAGCTCACGCACGCGGAGATGGGGCCGCGGGAGACCCGGAGGTAGAAGTAGTGGCGCAGTAAGGCCACCGAAGGCCTCACCCCGACATGAGCCTCGCAGTAGTAGGCGAAAATCGCCAGGAGAAGAACAGAGTTGGGATGGAGGTGCAGGGCTTGCAGATTGTAATGGTGAAGAACAGAAAGGAAGAACTCGGAGAAAGGGGGCACCAGACTGGTGGCGATGGCGCTCATGAAGAGCGGGTAGAAGGTGCTTCCTCTGCCCTCAGGAAGGGCGGTGCCGGCCTTGTGCACGGCCGCCCCGTCGTGGCCTTGCGTCGCCATCATCTGGCGCGTCCGAGCAAGATTCTTCTCCGACACATTCGGAGGATCCAAGGCGGGCGAGTACCACGCTCCGGTTGGGGTCTGGCGAGGCGCCATGCCTTGCTAGGATGCAGAGTTGGAGTGGATCTGGGGATTTCGGAAGCAAGAAGACCAGGAGCAAGAAAGGAGATCTGGGCGGTGAAGGAGAAGGCAAAGAAGGTAAGCCTGGACAGGTACCGCTCCCTTATCAGCTTGTGCAGTTGCCGAGGCATCGTGGGGGAGCCAGGACACCCACGTCCAATCAACCGCCACACGGCGCCCAAGGCCGCAGGCTATTGGGGCCCGCGGCGCTTCGCACCTGCCTCTTCGCTTCCCTGCTAAGCCAAGTCCAAGCGCGC
Organism: Triticum aestivum; assembly: GCF_018294505.1. Taxonomy (NCBI): domain Eukaryota; kingdom Viridiplantae; phylum Streptophyta; class Magnoliopsida; order Poales; family Poaceae; genus Triticum; species Triticum aestivum. The sequence continues at coordinate 261,533,001 of NC_057798.1, read as the reverse complement.
CTTGGGCCCTGGGCTACTGTCGGTGTTCTGGGAACGGGGGTACCCAGACTTGCCTGCCTGCGGCCTGCGGCGTGGCTCAAGTAATGGCCTAGTATGGCCCATCTTCATCAACACATGCTCAAGACCCTCGCAAGGGGCCAAGCCTCGCAGGGCGGACGACAGGAGGCTTCCTCAGGCACAACCTCGTCAGGCTGGCTCACGAGGAGGCGGAGATATCAAGGCGGGGTACCTCACGAGGTGCCCGTGATGCAAGCCATGACGACCAAGGCCAGGCGGGCGCCGGCCCGCGTAGAGTCCTTGTTTCCCCTTTGGTGCAAAGGGGGCAAGCGCAGGCAAGGGTATCAAGCAAAGGCAACCATTTCGGTGCAACAAGACCAAGACCAACATGACGGAAGAGCGGAGATCATCGTGGAGCCCAAGCCGGCGTCATCGTCAGGGTCTTTTGGCGGGCGAGGACCAACTTTAGTCAGGATAAGTGTACTAGATGTTCCCTTCAAAATGGCCAATTGTTGGCGCCCTTCCCGCTCGATATTTGGGAAGAGGCCCGGGGCCTTCGCCTATAAATAGGACTAGCCACCCACAGGGTAGGAAGGGAGATCAGATCGGATCCACACCCAAGACACACACACACACAGAGAGAGAGGTGACTGAACTCCCCTAGCAGTTCATCGCACCAACCAAGAATAGACCCTCGCGAGGTTGTTCTTCCTTTGTATTGTCCCTCATCAGCCCCAGAGGCAATCCACACACCACAAACTGGAGTAGGGTATTACACCACAATGGTGGCCTGAACCAGTATAAATCTTGTGTCCCTTGTGTTGTTCTTCGAGTAGTTTAGATCCTTGCGAGGCGGTGAAACATGGGTAGGCTGAGGGTGTGATCTCCGCGTGCACCCCAGTGTTTGAACCTCAAGGGTCTGCCGGAACCTGAAATCCGACATAAATAAAGTAAATAAAGTGCAGCAAGGTGGCCCGATCCTTTATGTAGCAAAGGATAAGCCTGGACAATTTCTAATAATGAGGAAGGAGCTCCCGAGGACACATTGGGAATTATCGTCAAGCTAGTTTTCATCACGTTTGTAAGATTCACGTTCAGTACTTTGATAATTTGATATGTGGGTGGACCGGTACTTGGGTACTTCCCTAACTTGGACAAGCATCCCACTTATGATTAACCCCTATTGCAAGCATCCACAACTACAAAAAGAAGTATTAAGGTAAACCAAACCACAACATTAAGCGTATGGATCCATATCAACCCCTAACGAAGCAACGCATAAACTAGGGTTTAAGCTTCTGTCACTCTAGCAACCCATCATCTACTTATTACTTCCCCATGCCTTCCTCTAGGCCCAAATAATGGTGAAGTGTCATGTAGTCGACGTTCACATAACACCACTAGAGGAAAAGACAACATACATCTCATCAAAATATTGAACGAATACCAAATACACATGACTACTAATAGCAAGACTTCACCCATGTCCTCAGGAACAAACGTAACTACTCACAAAGCATATTCATGTTCATAATTAGAAGAGTAATAATATGCATAAAGGATCTGAACATATGATCTTCCACCAAGTAAACCAATTAGTACCAACTACAAGGAGTAATCAACACTACTAGCAACCCACAGGTACCAATTTGTGGTTTTGATACAAGATTGGATACAAGAGATGAACTAGGGTTTTGAGAGGAGATGGTGCTGGTGAAGATGTTGACGGAGATTGACCCCCTCCCGATGAGAGGATCGTTGGTGATGATGTTGGTGATGATTTCCCCCTCCCGGAGGGAAGTGTCCTCGGCAGAATAGCTCCGCTAAGCCCTAAATTGATTCCGCCAAGGTTCCTCCTTGTGGCGGCTGAGTTTCGTCCCGTAAGCTTGCCCACGATTTTTCAGGGTAAAAGTGATGATATAGCAGAAGATGGACGCCAGAGGCCCACCAGGTGGCCCAGGAGATAGAGGGGCGTGCCCTATAGGGGGGGCACCCCCTGTCTCCTGGACAGGGTGTGGGCCCCCTGGCCTATTTCTTTCGCTCAGAAATTCTTATTAAATCCAGAAAGTTGTTTCGTGGAGTTTCAGGACTTTTGGAGCTGTGCAGAATAGGTTTCCAACGTTTGCTCCTTTTCCAGCCAGAATTCCAGCTGCCGGCATTCCCCCTCTTCATGGTAAACCTTGTAAAATAAGAGAGAATAGCCATAAGTATTGAGATATAATGTGTAATAACAGCCCATAATGCAATAAATAATGATATAAAAGCATGATGCAAAATGGACGTATCAGGGACCAGGAAAGGTCTCCGACGCAAGGTTGCATCGGACGTGACGTCCGAAGACACCGAAACGCGCTCCTCCAATGAAACCGAGGAGGAGGAAGAAGAAATCTACCCCCCCTCAACCAGGGGGAGAAAGAAGAGGAAGACCGCCCCGCAAGGGGAGGCCGAGGTGTCCAAGAAGGGAAAGACCTTCCTTCCGGACTACTCCATTGCAGCCACCAACAGCGGTGAGGAGTGGAAGCCCAGGGACAAGCCCCTGGCTAAGTCGTAAGTATCCAAACACTATAATACTTTCAGTATATTTGCTTTATCGCTTCTTATCATGCCGAACGTGCACATGCAGTCCGGCCAAATCCCACATCGAGGTATCCTCCTCGTAGGAGGGGTCTCTGGGCCCTTCAGTGATGAACAGCGATTCACTTCCGACAGCCTCCTCCCCCAAGCCCGCGGACGACACCGAGGTGTTGTCTCGAAGGATACCGGGCCCAAGGGAGGCAGTTCCGGAGACACCCCCAGGTGAGATTCCAGTTGCCGGGGCACATGGGGGGGGGGAAGACCCCCATGGACTCCGACAATGGGGGCCGCAGCCAGTTTGGCCCCCAGGCGAATACGGCTCCGGAACCCCAAGTGGTTCCGAACTCAGGCAGGCAGCCTCCTTCTAAGGAGGGCGAGCCGCATGTATCGATGACCTCTGTCCATCCAGAGGCACCGGACAACTTGCTGGAAGCGCTCCGCGGCGCTTCCATTGATAAAGAACACCGTACCATTATGGTACGGTGATTAATAAGGTTCGGTCCGCCAAAAGCGGATTGACCAAAGCTTGCGCTAGCCTCCTATCAGGCTTTGAGGTAAGTAATAAAATTGTAAGAGAATATCACAGTATAGACAGTAGCCCCTGATGCTTTGTTTGGTGTTCGAAAAGAAAAGCCAAACAGAGGATCAAATAACATATGCAGGAGTCTAACAGAAGATATCTATGTGAATAAGCAGGCATCGCTACTGGCCGCTGCCGCTCGTACTGCAGAGGTCTTCGGACTAAAGCGCGACCTGGAGCGGACTGAGGGAGAGATCGGCCTCGTGAAGTGGCAGCTTGAGGAAAGTCAAGGTACACAATACCCCGTCTATATGTTTATAAAGGAAAAATGGTTTCTGCTAATAGAAGCGTCATGAACTTTAATAGGGGCCACGACCGAAGTGGCGGCCCTTAAGAAGGCGCTGACCGAGGCCGAAGACAAAGCGGCCAAGGAACATGCCGAGCGCAAGAAGCAAGAGTCTCGGGTCAACGAGGTCCAACAAGAGCTTGAGGATTTCGTCCAGAAATACAAGTCCTTGGAGCATGACTCTAAGACTCAAGAGTCCGAGCTTTCTAAGGCCCTCCAGAGCATGCAAGACGCCAAAGCCGAAGCCCAAAAGGCCCTCCAGGAGATTTAGGCGGTCAAGAAGATTGCGGCGGGTAAGGCATTCATTATGCAAAGCAAGCATGTGAAGGAGACTTTCCTTTTACTTACCCGAATTTGGAGCTCTCCAGGAGCGTTCATAGATCTACCGCGTAGCATATCTGATGCCGCAGAGTTCTATCGAGCCAAAGAAGGGAGCTCGAAGGAGAAGTTTTTCTGGTCTCAATATCTTGGGATAGAACATCCGATGCCCTTGAGCGACCAGCTGAAGCAACTGGTCGAACTGCACAAGGCAGTGGAACTGGCCATGAAGGACCTCATAATCCGGTTGTGGCCCACCGAGCCTATGCCCAGCAGCTACTTCGGCCTCGTGAAGCGGCTAGTGAATGCCTGCCCGCGGCTTGAAGTCATAAAGCGGTCAGTTTGCATTGAATGTGCGCGCATGGCCTTCGCCCGTGCAAAAGTGCACTGGGCGAAGATGGATGCCGAGAAGCTGATGACCGAAGGGCCATCAAAGGGCAAGGAGCATTGCCGGTCCGAAAATTACTATGACAGTGTCCTGAAGGGCTCCCGCCTTGTGGCGGAGCAATGTTAGAAGGATGTAATCTTGGAGTGAATGCACTCTTTTTATCCATAATATGAAACAAGTTCATTTGTGCAATATAACGCTTGTTGATTTAAAATTTTACCTCCTGTGCGGCCGCTTACAAAATCTGAGAGTTGGCCAGTCGTCGGCTTCTGCCCCCATATAACTAGTACAGGGGTGTTCGGGATTTACGTAAACACTCTTTATCCAAATTTTTGGTCCTTTAAGGAGGTGTTTAGCGCAATGAACAAGGCAATCGGACTATACAGCTTTATCACCCTCACTTAGCCATAGAAGTTCTATAATTTTAAATTTTGGTGTAGCCCCTGGTATTCGGAAGGCTGAACTTGGGGCGCTATACAGGCCTAAATCGGACAAAGACCGATTCGCCGCCCAAAGCAGAAAAAATCTTTAAGGATTTGAAACCTCTCGAACAACGACCAACTCTCGCCGCATCATGACAGTTAGTTTTCGACTTTCTCTACTAAGGTGCTCGTCCGGAAGAACCGGGACACAATCGCAGTAGTTCTCCCTGTGCCACCTTAGCTGATATACCGAAACATAAGGTAGCAAAACATGGGAGCCGGGAAACCCAACTATTGACCCAAGACATGATTCGGAGCTGATGCATATAATGCTATAAGTTCGGGGTGCCACACTGTCGAAAGTTTGGACTTTTCTTGCCGTTTTATGGGGTACACTGAAGCCCCTGGTGAACTGACCGTACCAAAATGTACGGGTGCAATTTGTAATAAATAAACGGTCAATGGAAAGAAAAATAAATGTAGTAATAAGCTGACGCTGTACATTATTTTTCCATTGTTATTATATGTCAAGGCGTATGTATACAAGTTGTGCGATAAGCATATAGGACTATTTGACATGCCCTAACCAAGAGCGAGTTGCGTGTGGGTATGTAAAACAGGTATAGTGATCGTTATCACAGACCACCTGGGGATTCCTTTGTATGACAAAGCTCCTTGCCTTCTTGGTGTTTCCGTCCCGTGGTGGGTCCGATAATTAGGTTGTCAGAAGAGCCTCAGGAAGATAGGAACCTAAAAGAAAAAAAGATGAAGGTATGCGGATTCCGGGGTGGTTTAGCCGCATTGTGGACCGCAGTTTTAGCTGTGCCTTCGTCTATGCCCATGGTATTTCGAGTGCTTGACTGGGACTAGGACGGAGGCTGAATTGCTAGGCGAGCTTTGGCCAGGCCGGACAGTCCTGTTGCAGAGTACTCCAGACTCGCTTGACGGTGTACGGGGGCTTTATTGCCGAATTGAAGGTCTGCCTAAGGAGGCTGCTCTTTACTTCTGCTGCAATGGCCGCAGTGTGCTCCTCCGTATAGAGGGAGCGCTCTGTATTTCCATTGACTGTTATGACCCCACGAGGTCCAAACATCTTGAGCTTGTGATAGGCGTAGCGTCGCACCGCATTGAATCGAGCAAATGTTGTTCGTCCTAGCAGTGCATGATAACTACTGCGGAAGGGGACGATATCGAAGATTAACTCCTCGCTTCGGAAGTTGTCCGGGGATCCGAAGACCACTTCCAGTGTGATTGAGACTGTACAACAGGCCTCTACACCTGGTATGACACCCTTGAAGGTGGTTTTGGTGGGTTTGATCCATGAGGGATCGGTACCAATTTTGCACATTGTATCCTGATAGAGCAGGTTCAGGCTGCTGCCACCGTCCATAAGTACTCGTGTGAGGTGGAATCCGTCAATGATAGGGTCAAGGACCAGCGCGGCTGAGCTGCCATGATGGATACTGGTTGGATGGTCCCTGCGATCAAAGGTGAACGGACAGGAAGACCATGGGTTGAACTTTGGGGCGACTGGCTCCATCGCGTAGACGTCCCTTAGTGCGCACTTCCGCTCCCGCTTGGGAATATGGGTGGCGTATATCATATTTACTGTTTTCACTTGGGGAGGAAATTTCTTCTGTCCTCCTGTGTTCGGCGGCCGGGGCTCCTCGTCATCATCACTATGCGGCCCCTTTTCCTTATTTTCAGCATTCAGCTTGCCGGCCTGTTTAAATACCTAACATTCTCTGTTTGTGTGGTTGGCTGGTTTATCGCGGTAGTCGTGGATTTGACATGAGCGATCGAGTATGCGGTCCAGACTGGACGGGCCTGGATTGTTTCTTTTGAATGGCTTTTTCTGTTGACCGGACTTGGAGCCACTGAATCCGGCATTGACGGCCGTGTCTTCGGTGTTGTCGCTATTATTGCGACGCTTGTGTCTGTTCTGCCTAGGCTTGCCATTGCTATCTCTGGCGTCCAAAGTGCCAGGATTTCCTGATGTGCTGTTGCTACGAGCCAACCAGCTGTCCTCGCCCGCACAAAAGCGGGTCATGAGTGTCGTAAGGGGTGCCATGGATTTAGGCTTTTCTTGGCCAAGGTGTCGGGCAAGCCACTCGTCGTGGATGTTAAGCTTGAAGGCTGCTAGGGCTTCGGCATCCGGACAGTCGACAATTTGGTTCTTTTTAGTTAAGAACTGAGTCCAGAATTTCCTAGCTGATTCTCCGGGCTGTTGGGTTATGTGACTTAATTCATCAGCGTCTGGTGGTCGCACATAAGTGCCCTGGAAGTTATCAAGGAATGCATCTTCCAGGTTTTCCCAACTGCCAATGGAGTTTGCCAGCAGACTATTCAGCCAATGCCGAGCCGGTCCCTTGAGCTTTAGTGGGAGATACTTGATGGCATGTACTCCCTCCGTTCGGAATTACTTGTCGCGAAAATGGATGTATCTAGATGTATTTTAGTTCTAGATACATCCATTTCCGAGACAAGTAATTCCAAACGGAGGGAGTAGATCATCGTCGTGGGCCATGTGAATGTGGAGAAGGAAATCTTCAATCCATACCGCGGGGTCTGTTGTCCCATCATATGGTTTGATGTTTATGGGTTTAAACCCTTCTGGGAATTCATGCTCCATTACTTCATCAGTAAAGCATAGGGGGTGTGCCGCACCTCTATGCCGAGCTACGTCGCGACGCAGTTCCAATGAGTCTGGTCTGCTATATTCGGCCCCGACGGATTTGTATTTAGTATATCCGGCGTGGCGGTCATCGTCATGTGTTGGGACGCGTCCTCGTGATCCATAGATCGATCTTGATTGTCTTGCTTTGTTTTTCAAGTCTTCTCGTAGGTCATGTGTGTAGCCCCGGTCCTTCATGTTTTTGTTTGATTGGCGACGGGGTGCGGGCTGGTGTTCGGGGTGATATGCCGCTTTATCTCGGCCACGAGGTGGTCGGTCAGCCGCATCATGTGCTGGTAGTGTGGGCTCTAATGGCTCGTCCTCAAATTGAGGCAACAACCTGCGCCTCAGGTAGCTTTTGGTTGGCGGTCGAGTCCGTATTCATCGGCCGCCAGGACCTTAGTCCATCTGTCAGTTAGCAGATCTTGATCAGCTTGAAGCTGCTGCTGTGTTTTCTTCAGGCTCTTTGAAGTGGCTATAAGCCGACGCTTGAAGCGTTCTTGCTCGGCGGGATCCTTAGGCATGATAAATTCATCGTTGCCGAGGCTTACCTCGTCTTCGGAGAGGGGCATGTAATTGTCATCCTCCGAGTCTTCATCCATTGCCGGTTTGTCAGGGCTAGTTTGCCCATCCTCCCATCCGGCCTGCTCGAAGCTTGGCTGGGCGGGATTGTTTTCGTCTTCGGCATCATCCGGAATGCTATTGTCTCTGGTGCCGGTATCACTGTTTTTGCTATGTCAAGGTATAGAGCGGCGCCGCTGATGTTGGTGCTTAGGTTGCTTCTCAAGAGGGTCACCCTCCGTTGCATCCTTTTGACCCTCGCCATTGTCTTCTTTGGGTGTGTCCACCATATATATATATCATGTGATGAGGTGGCAGTCCAGCGCACTGTGGGCGGTGGTTCCTGTTCTTCTCCGGCATCGTCGTCCATACCGTCGATGTCTTCGGAGTCAAAATCAAGCATGTCGGTTAAGTCATCGACAGTGGCTATCAAGTGGGTGGTGGGTGGGTAACGAATTCCTTCGTCGTCCGCTTCCCACTCAAGCCGGACATAGTTCGGCCAAGAGTCTCCTGATAGGGAGAGAGATTTTAATGAGTTTAGGACATAGCCCAAGGGCGAGTGCTAAAAGATATCCGCGGAGCTAAACTCCATGATCGGTGCCCAGTCAGATCCGATGGGCACGGATGCACGCGGTTCAGAGCCTATGGCCAGAGACGAGTCCGAGGGTCCGATGATACATGTCTCCTTGGAAGTGAGACCTGTGTTCGGCTCTATCACCGCTGAGTGTGTGGCCTCCGTGGCGGGGTCCATCCACCCGTCCTCGGATGGCACAATCTGCTCTGGATTTAAAGCCGGGGCAGTTGTAGGTGCGAACTCCTGAACACCGTCCGGTGACTGATCTAGGTCATGCTCGTCGCGACTGTAGGGTGTACCTGTCATGGGCTTGAATCCGTCGAAGATTAATCTCTGCGGATGTCGACAGTGTAGTTCAAGCTTCAAACCTGACCTGATGGCCAGGGGCGTAGCTATCGATCTGCTCCAGATGGCATAGCGAATTGGCCCGCAGTGCGAAGCCGCTGAATACGAAGATCTGTCCGGGGCAGAAAACCTCACCCTGGACCTCGTTGTTGTGGACGATTGAAGGAGCCATCAAGCCTTATGGCGACGACACAGTGGAACTCTCAATGAAAGCACCAATGTCGGTGTCAAAACCGGCGGATCTCGGGTAGGGGGTCCCGAACTGTGCATCTAAGGCTAATGGTAACAGGAGGCGAGGGACACAATGTTTACCCAGGTTCGGGCCCTCTCTATGGAGGTAATACCCTACTTCCTGCTTGATTGATGATGATATGAGTATTACAAGAGTTGATCTATCACGAGATCGTAGAGGCTAAACCCTAGAAGCTATCTTATGGTTATGATTGTTGTCATCCTACAGACTAAACCCTCCGGTTTATATAGACACCGGAGGAGGCTAGGGTTAAAACAGAGTCAGTTACAGAGAAGGAAATCTACATATCCGAATTGCCAAGCTTGCCTTCCACGCAAAGGGGAGTCCCACCCGGACACGGGACAAAGTCTTCAGTCTTGTATCTTCATAGTCCAACAGTCTGGCATAAGCATATAGTCTGACTGTCCGAGGACTCCCTAATCCAGGACTCCCTCAGCGTGGTCTGGAGCTTCTCCCCGGCCATGCAACGCGCAAGCAGCGCCGGCTCATACCAGGCGGAGCCGGCAGACGAGGCTGAGGCCGCGGTCTTCTCAGTGGCCATTGAGCAAAGGATTGGAGGGGAAAACCGGCAGATCTGGTGAGTTCTTCCGCTGCTGGGAGAAGCTGTCACGTCCTAAAGAGACTCGAAGGTCCCACCAAGGATAGAACCTCATATTGATACGCTTTTGCAAGGTGGATATCATTACATCAACATTACATAATAGATGGGGATACATACAAAAGGCATACAATGCCACACGAATACAACATCATCTTACATAAGAGCACCATCCGACTACGGATGAAACACAAACAAAAACTCAAACAACATCCACCCTGCTAGCCCAGGCTGGCGACCTGGAACCTATCCCCTGATCGAAGAAGAAAGCAGAAGGAGAACTCCAAAACAAGCAACATCGCTCTCGCGTCATGATCATCGCAATAGCCGTACCTGGAACTGTTGTTGTAGTAATCTGTGAGCCACGAGGACTCAGCAATCCCATTACCATGGGTATCAAGACTAGCAAAGCTTAATGGGTAAGGAAGGGGTAAAGTGGTGCGGTTGCAGCAGCGACTAAGCAAGTATGGTGGCTAACATACGCAAATAAGAGCGAGAAGAGAAACAACGGAACGGTCGTGAAGCTAGCAATTATCAAGAGGTGATCCTACTTACATCAAACATAACCCAAAACCGTGTTCACTTCCCGGACTCCGCCGAAAAGAGACCATCACGACTACACACGCGATTGATGCGTTTTAATTCGTATCTGGTGTCAAGTTATCTACAACTGGACATTTACGAATTCCCATCTGCCACATAACCACAGGCACGGCTCTCGAAAGTTTATACCCTGCAGGGGTGTCCCAACTTAGCCCATCACAAGCTCTCACAGTCAACGAAGGATATTCCTTCTCCCAGGAAGACCAGATCAGTCTCGAAATCTCGGTTTACAAGACATTTCGACAATGGTAAAACAAAACCAGCAAAGCCGCTCGATGTGCCGACAATCCCGATAGGAGTTGCACATATCTCGTTCTTAGGGCAACACCATATGAGACATCCTACGAGTAAAACCAGCCCTCAAGTTTCCCCGAGGTGGCCCCACAGTCTACTCAGTTCGGACAAGCACTTAGAGAAGCACTGGCCCGGGGGGGGGGGGCTAAAATAAAGATGACCCTCATGTTGTCCGACCCAAGGGAAGGGTATAGGTGGTGGTGAGGCAAATGGTAAAACCAAGGTTGGGCCTTGCTGGAGGAGTTTTATTCAAAGCGAACTGTCAACGGGGTCCCATAAATCACCCAACCGCGTAAGGAACGCAAAATCAAGGAACATAACACCGGTATGACGGAAACTAGGGCAGCAAGAGTGGAACAAAACACTAGGCATAAGGCCGAGTCTTCCACCCTTTACCAAGTATATAGATGCATTAATTAAAATAAGAGATATTGTGATATCCTAACCATAATCCTGTCCACCATGGAGCAATCTTCAACTTCACCTGCAACTAACAATGCTATAAGAGGGGCTGAGCAAAGCGGTAACATAGCCAACCAACGGTTTGCTAGGAAGGGTGAAAAGGTTAGAGGCTGACATGGCAATTTGGGAGGCTTGAAGAACAAGTGATAGATAGCGCAGCATAGCGATAGAACGAAGCAACTAGCATAGCAATGATAGTACTGAGATCCAGGGTAGCAATCATCTTGCCTAAAATCCCGCAAGGAAGAAGAACGAGTCCATGAAGAAGATGAAGCCACGAAGACGAACCAAGCGTAGACGAACGAATCCTCACGATCGCAACGAAACAAGAACTATCGAGAAGAAGCACACAACATGGTAAACACACCACACATGGACATGACATGATGCTCAACCATGTATGATGCAAGACAAGACTACATGACGCTACTCATGGCGAGAGATGATGCATACAAGAACAACACATCAAAGCAAGTTTAAATGAGGCCGGAAACAACATATAACAATTCCGGTAAATCCTCATATGAAAATTTAGAAATTGGTCAAGAACTGAATAAACCTTATGTTCAAGTTGTTAAACAGCAAGTTAAGATGCACCAAGATGATCTACACGAGATTCTAGTCAAGTTACATATAAAGTTCATTTAATTCGGAGCTACGACCTAGAAGATATGAGCAAAACAAGTTAAACAGGGCATTGATGCAAAATGCATACAAACATCAAGCAAACACCTCAAAACAAGGATGCAACATGATAATATGAAACTACATGCAAAATCAAGCTAGTTTCATATAGAGCACACTCGAAGCGGAGCAACGGTTCAACACATACACTCTATACAAGTTTAAAGGACAAGTTGTCCAAAACAGCAACTAGGCATCTAGCAAGCATCAAAACTATATGCTACAACACCTCAACATAATAAAAAAAGGCATGGGCGTGAAGTACAGGTAAAGCATGACAAAACATGAACACTGAGCTATCTCCAAAAATCAATAGAACATGCTCAAAAGGTCATGGCAAGATTGCAAATAATAACAGTTTCACAGACTTAGCAGAAATCACTGTGCATGGCAGAAATAACATCAGGTTGCAATGTTTAGAGCTATAAAACAACATGCTACAGGAAATAATCCTGGCAAACAAAGGCATGGCATGCTGACACTAAATACAAAGAACAAAACTCCCTTACTGAACTTATTCGAGAGATCAACAGAAAAGATGGTGGCATCCATGCAAACATGGCAAATGATATGACAGATTCAGACATGGCAGGAACAACGATAAGTTGGCATGTTGGTGAGCTTGTACAACTCACCACAAAGCAAAATATGGCATGAAAAGGTGACCAACAGTAATATGACATATTTATGAAGCTAAGAATGGCAAGAGCAAGTTCATAGGGTGCATGGATCACTAGCAAAGCTCATGGTAAAACCGAACTTAATGTTAACAGGCTGACAACAACATTAGTTAGCAATTTTAGAGCAAGATTACACCAAGCTACAGCAGGCTATAAATGCAACCAGGGGCATGGATGGATAGAGCATGACATGTATAACAAAACATCCTTAGTGAACATCTCCAGATTATGCATGGAATGACTTGTAGCAGCAGGTTTACATAGCATCATGATGTACCAGATTCAGCCTAGCAAAATAGCAACAGCAAGTACCCTACTTCACGAGCTCGATGCACTCACTACAAGACTCACAAAAATACATGGATCGCATCAATGTCAATATGGCATGACATAGTTTAAAACATATGTAGACATCAAGCTCATAGGATGCACACACCAAATGCAATGAAAAAGACAAATCACCAAGTTCTGTTAACAGACAGCAGACAACATCATATGGCACTCTCCCAATGATGATAAAGGCATCAATATGGACTCAAACAAGCATGGCACAATGGAATGAAATGAAGAGCATCTTATGATGAACATTCCGATATATTATACGCATGCATCGGAGGAGTAAACTAGGAGATATGGCCGGTCAAACATGGCATCAGAAGGTATAAAAAAAGGACTTAGGGAAAATTGGGGGGAGGCGATTTGCGGATCTGGATCGAGGCGGGGCCGAGCTCTCGCCGGAGCTGGGCGGCACCGACGACGA
>NC_057798.1:261499144-261519617 GCF_018294505.1 Triticum aestivum | reverse complement strand
CGGCAGGAGACGGCAGGCGAGGGGCACCGCCGGATGGGGTCGGCGGGGGCCGGATCTGGGCCCCGCGGGCCGGCGGTGAAGTGGGGGCGGAGCAGGGCCACGTGGCACGATGCGGTTGGCCGGGCGGCGGCGGGCGGACATGTCCGGTGGCGGTGGAGGGGAAATTTTCGGGTTTGGACCCGAGATTTGGACGGGGAGGACCTATTTATAGGTAGAGGGAGCTAGGAGTGTTCAAATGGGGTGCGGTTTTCGCCCACACGATCGTGATCGAACGACCAAGAGTATGGAGGGGGTTTGGATGGGTTATTGGGTCACTTTGGAGGGGTGTTGGGCTGCACACAAAAGAGGCCTTTACGGTTACCTGGTTAACCGTTGGAGTATCAAACGGACTCCAAATGGCACGAAACTTGGCAGGCGGTCTACCGGTGGTGTACCAAGGCCGCTTGGCAAATCTCGGTCCATTCCGAGAATGTTTAACACCTGGTCACAAAAAGAGACAAAAGGGGAATGCCGGAGGACATAGGAGTGTCGGATCGCAAAACAGACAATGGGGAAAATGCTCAGATGCATGAGACGAACATGTATGCAAAATGAGATGCACATGATGACATGACAAAATGCAACACGCAATCAAATGACATGGAAACGACGGCGAAATCTGGCGGACACCTGGCACATCGAATCCAGGGCGTTTCAAAAGGGGATGTGGAGCAAGACGAAGGAGAGGCAATGAAAGCCCGGCGGCGGATGGCAGCCCTTTTGTCAGAAGGAAACGGTTGCCGAGGCAGCATGGGGAAGCGGAGTCACCCACGTCCCATCAATCGCCATGTGTCATCAAGGCCGCAGGCGGTTAGGGCCCGCGGCGCTCCGCACTAGCCCTTTGGCTTCTCCTAGAAGCCAAGTCCGAGCGCGCCTTGGGCCCGGGGGCTACTATCGGCGTCCTGGATATTGGGGTATCCAGCCCTGCCTGCCTGCGGTCCACCACGTGGCTCTATCGACGACCTGGTACGACCCAACTTCAACATCAACAACTCAAGACCCTCGCGAGGGGCCAAGCCTCGCAAGGCGGACGATGCCAAGACCCCCGAGGGGATCGGTGAGGGAGTCCAGGATTAGGGGGTCCTCGGACAACCGAACTATATGCTTATGCTGGACTGTTGGACTGTGAAGATACAAGATTGAAGACTTCGTCCCGTGTCCGGGTGGGACTCTCCTTTGCATGGAAGGCAAGCTTGGCAATTCGGATATGTAGATTTCCTTCTCTGTAACCGACTCTGTTGTAACCCTAGCCCCCTCCGGTGTCTATATAAACCGAAGGGTTTAGTCCGTAGGACAACAATCATGATCATAGGCTAGCTTCTAGGGTTTAGCCTCTACGATCTCGTGGTAGATCAACTCTTGTAATACTCATATCATCAAGATCAATCAAGCAGGAAGTAGGGTATTACCTCCATAGAGAGGGCTCGAACCTGGGTAAACATTGTGTCCCCTGCCTCCTGTTACCATTAGCCTTAGACACACAGTTCGGGACCCCCTACCCGAGATCCATCGGTTTTGACACCGACATTGGTGCTTCCATTGAGAGTTCCACAGTGACATCAAAAAAATGTTTGATGGCTCGCCTTGTTATCAAGGACAACATCACCTCTGGGGAGCCCTGGCTTTAGGCCAAACCCTCCGACTGGGTGGCTTCGTCATGACCGCCCGTCCGGCCACCGTGCCGACGATGACTTCTCGGGTCATCAAAAACAGCCTCCTCGTCATCTCAGAATACGCCGAGCAGATGGATCCAATGGAACTTTTGTCCTTGAACGAGCTCTTGTATCGCATCGCTGCCTTGGGAGTCACTACGGACTATGATCGGATTGGGCTTAAACCCGATCAAAGAGAGATTAACTCTCCGCCGGTCACCCATCAGATAGCGGTGGTGGAGGAGCAATGCAACGATTCTTCCTCTATTTTGAGGATGAACTATGTCTGAATTCCCGAGCTCTCCGAGTCGGATACCCGTTCGTGGGAGGACATGACCCAAACTATGAACTTAGAATCAGATAGCGGTCCAGAAAAATTGGGCAAAATCCCGAAACCCGAACAACTAAGTTCGGAGGTTCCTCTGCCCCTGGGTCTCAGATCGGGTCAGGGTTTAGACTTAAATCCACCCACCCACCCAAGCACAAGCAATCTTTCCCATATTAGACAACAATCCCAAGAGACAGTACATTACTTCTGGGCCAGATTCCTCCTTGTAATGAGCAAGGTCAAGGATTGTCGCGAGGAAGACGCAATCTCATTCTTTTGCAAAAATAGCATGGACAAGGGAATCCTCAATGCCATAAGTCGCCGTGACATATCACACTTTGTTGACTTGGCGGCCATAGTACAGAAGTACCGTGCTATGGAAAGCGCCTGGAAAACCCAAGCAAAATTCTGGGATCCTCCGGCTCTCACTAAACCCATCGTCCGAACTAAAAGGGTGCACTCTCGCAAGTCACCCGATCCAATTACAAAGAAACCAAAGCCCACTATAGGGCGTAGAACCGTATTGGAGGGATGGCTCAATGGGCCATGCAAAATTCACACCACACCTGATACCATACCAACACATAGCCTTAGAGCATGTTGGATACTTCGGCAGGTGGCCAAGAACAGCGAGGACCTCCTCGTTAACAATACCGCAGAGCATCATCCCGCAGAAAACAACAATACAGTGTTGACATTCTTTAGGACTTTCGCCTCAAATAACAGGTGCAAGAGAGCACTCCGCGGCCTCGCCGAAGTCTGCCATGTTGTAGCAATAAATCCATGGAACGACACGGCCATAACCTTAAATGCCAGTGACGAACCTCAATTCCGAACAGTCTGAGCACCAGCCGCTTTGTTCCTTAGTCCAGTTGTGGATGACTTCTGGCTTACTAAAGTGCTCATGGACGGCGGCAGCGGATTAAACCTCATCTACGAGGAAACTCTCAACAAAATGGAAATAGACAAGAGCCGCATTGAGCAAAGCAGCACGACCTTCAGAGGAATTATCCCTAGTCGGGAGGCACGATGTGCGGGAAAAATCACACTCGACATGGTATTCGGCACGCCGGAGAATTACAGGTCCGAAGAGATAACACTCCAAGTGGCCCCATTCAGTAGCGGATACCACGCCCTTTTAGGGCGGGATGCATTCACGAGCTTCCAAGCTATACCCCATTACGGCTACATGAAGCTCAAGATGCCCGGGCCCAATGGAATCATCACTCGAGCCAGTGATCCGGACATAGCACTCCGCGCCGAAAATAAAACCGCCGCCCTGGCCCTTGAGGCATTATCCTAAGCCCTCGCGGACAAAGAACTAACTACGCTGCGCTCCATAGTGGACAGGGACGACGTGATACTCGACAAACGATCCAAGTCCACCTCTTTCAAACCAGCGGACGGAATAGTCAAATTCCGAGTCCATCCAATGGATTCTACAAAAACAGCATCCATCGGTGCACAACTGAACCCCACAATCGACGCTGCACTGCGGGCATTCTTACGCGAGAATTGGGACATCATCGCCTGGCACCCTTCAGATATGCCAGGGATCCCATGCAGGCTGGCCGAGCATAGCCTCAACATATTGAAGGGATACAAGCCGGTCAAGCAAACACTACAGCGCTTTTTAGAGCCCAAACGACAAGCTATGGGAGAGGAGCTAGCCAAGTTACTCGAAGCCAAATTCATTAGAGAAATAAAACACTCGGATTGGCTAGCAAACCTGGTGATGGTACCAAAGAAGGATAAATCCTGGCACCTCTGTGTCGATTTCAAGGACCTCAATAAGGCTTGCCCCAAGGATCCCTTCCCTCTCCCCTGCATCGATCAAATCATCGACTCCACCGCAGGGCATGACTTATTGTGCTTCCTCGACGCATACTCCGGATACCATTAAATCAACATGGCGGAATCCGAGCAAGCCGCAACGGGCATTCATCACTCCATACGGCCCTTTCTGTTTCAACACCATGCCTTTTGGGCTCAAAAACGCCGGCGCAACCTACCAACTCACACCATAGCCTGTATTTTATCATGGCTATGGATGTAAGGCTATGACATTGTACAAAACTTTTTGATACTTTAATTCAATATATACAGTAGGAGCCTCTCCTACTGTTTCAGGTGTCAAAGAAAAACAAATCGGCAAAACAGTTGAGGCATACATGGACGAAGTGGTCATCAAGACCAGACACGTCGAATCTTTAATAGACGACCTGAGGCTCACGTTCAACAACCTCCAAACATATGACATCAAGCTCAATCCAGAAAAATGCACTTCGGCATTCCCGCCAGAAAGCTCCTAGGCTTCATTGTTTCCAATAGAGGAATTGAAGCAAACCCGGCTAAAATCCGAGCTTTGTCACAGTTGGCTACCCCAACAGACCTCAAGCAAATCCAGAAATTAACTGGATGCATGGCTGCTTTAAGCCGCTTTATCTCCCGATTGGGAGAAAAGGAACTACCTCTTTATCGCCTTCTTCGATGCACCGAACACTTCGAGTGGACGGATGCGACTACGTCCGGATTGGAAGAAATAAAGGCTCTCTTGGCCAGCAACCCAATCCTGGCTGCACCAAACATTGGCGAACCTATGCTATTATATATAGCTGCAACACATCAAGTTGTAAGCACAGTGCTCGTCGTTGAATGAGAGGAGAACGGACATAAGTTCCCGCTTCAAAAGCCGGTGTACTATGTATCCACCGTCCTCACACCATGCAAGTCACGGTACCCAAATTACCAAAAGATAGAACACACGGTGTTTATGGCATCTCGGAAATTACGACACTACTTTCAAGAATGTTCAATCACGGTGGCCTCTGAAGTACCACTCAACGATATAATAAATAACTACGATGCCAAAGGCCGGATTGCTAAGTGCGCCATCGAGCTCCTCCCATTCAACATCATATATAAACCATGGCGAGCCATTAAGTTGCAAGTACTGGCTGACTTCGTCGCCGAATGGACAGAAGCCGAACTCCCTAAAGAGTATGGCGCATACTCCAATTGGATCATGCACTTTGACGGCTCTAAGATGCTGGCTGGTCTGGGAGCGGGCGTTGTCCTGACACCCCCACCGAAGATACAGTCCAATACGTACTCCAAATACTATACACGGACTCCAACAATGCAGCAGAATACGAGGCTCTGTTGCACGGTCTTCGGATGGCAGTCTCCATGGGCATAGAACGCCTAGAAGTGTGTGGGGATTTGAACCTCGCAATATCACAAATAAATGGAGACTTCAACGCCAAGGACCCAAAAATGGCAGCTTACCGCAATGCCGTCCACAAGATGTCATCTCGGTTTGAGGGTCTCGATTTTCATCATGTGGTCCGAGAAAACAATCAAGCGGCGGATATCCTTGCCCGCATCGGTGCTAAGCGCGACCCCGTCCCACCTAACATCTTCTTGGAAAGGTTGTTCAAGCCATCCGTGGTGTGGCAAGGGGAGACCAACAATACTAGTCCAGATCCGACCACAAACCCAGATCCCAAACACACTGACATAATCGGAGGCTCCGCCACCGAAATAACACCTTCGGCGCATGTAATCATGGTTGTCATCGCCCCCTGGACCGAACCCCTCTTAGCCTACCTAAATAGGCAAGAACTCCCCGAGGACCAAAATGATGCACGTTGCATTGTGCGGCGCTCTAAAGCCTACAAGGTCCATGAGGGAGAGCTTTATAAGAAAAGTGCTACCGGAGTACTTCAAAGATGTATCTCCGAAGAGGAAGGGCGGCAACTATTGGCCGAAATTCATGCTGGACTCGGTGGCCACCACGCCGCAGCTCGGGACCTTGTAAGCAAGGCCTTCCATACAGGTTTCTACTAGCCGACAGCCCGAGCAGACGCACAGGACCTCATCCAACATTGCGTTGGTTGCCAGCTCTTCGCCAACCAAAGCCATATGCCACCTACCGCTCTCCAAACAATCCCCATAACTTGGCCCTTTGCGGTCTGGGGGCTTGATATGGTTGGACCCCTTAAAGGAGGAACCATAAGAAAAAATACTTGTTGGTCATGGTGGATAAATTCACCAAATGGATAGAGGCCAAACCAGTCAAAATGGCTGAATTCGGAACAGTGATAGACTTCATATCAGGGGTTGTACACTGTTACGGTGTCCCCCACAACATCATCACCGATAATGGCTCCAACATCACAGCCGACAAGGTGAAAACTTGGTGCGGCAACATGGGCATTAAGCTCGATTACGCCTCCGTCTATCACCCACAAACAAATGGTCAAGTCGAACGAGAAAATGGTCTTATTATGAGCGGCATCAAACCCAGACTAGTGCGATCCTTGAAGGAATCAGACACGCACTGGGTCGAGGAGTTCGACTCTGTACTATGGGGGCTACGGACCACGCCAAATCGCACTACCGGATACACACCATTCTTCATGGTGTACAGCATAGAGGCGGTATTGCTCTATGACATCATTCATGACTCACCTCGAGTGCGCATGTACAAAGAGAGAGAAGCCAAGCTTGATCGGCAGGACAGTCTAGATGCCCTGGAGGAGGAGCGTGACGTTGCAAAAGCCCGTTCCGCATTCTATCAGCAACAGGCTCGCAAGTATCAAAGCAGAGAAGTACGGGCCAAAACTTATAATGCTGGCGAACTCGTTCTATGCCTACCGGAGAAGAAAAAGGACAAGCTCAAACCCAGGTGGGAGGGTCCCTTCATCATTGATAAAGTTCTCACCGGAGGAGCGTACCGCCTACGTGATGCATCAGATAATCGACTCGAGCCGAACCCATGGAACGCGGCCAGACTCCAAAGATTCTACGCCTAGCGCTGAACTCTGTGTTCGTCCCCTTCCATCCGCCTTTTTTACTATTATTATTTATATATATCCTCTCTCTTTCCTTTTATTGCTCTCAAGCTTTAAGTGTGACTCGACTACTGTCGGATGTGGGGTTCCGGCATACCCTTGAGGTTCGAACTCTGGGGTGCATGCAAAGATCTTCCCCCTAGCACCCCACGTCCAAACGCCTCACGAGAATCTAAGCAAAACCGATGAACATCACAAGGGACACGAGATTTATACTTGTTCGGGCCACCGTTGCGGTGAAATACTCTACTCTAGTGTGTGGTGTGGTGGATTGCCTCAGGGCCTGATGATGAATAGTACAGAGGAAGAACAGCCTCGTGAGAGGTGTTCTTGAGCTGGTGTGGTGTTCTCGTAGGAAAGGATTCGATCTCCCGTAGGAAAGGATGCGATCTCCTATCGATCCGCCTGTCTCTACTATGGTGGCTATCTCTATTTAGAGAGGCCTTGGTCCTCTTCTCAAATATTGAGCGGGAAGGGAGCCAACAACGACCATTTCGAAGGGGAACATCTAGTGCAAGTTATCCTGACTAAATTTGGTCTTTGGCTGCCAAATGTACTGGTGATGACGCCATCTTGGGCTCGACGGTGACCTCCATCCTGCCGCTCTGCTGGTCTTGGTCTCGTTGCACCGAAATGGTAACCTTTGCCTGACGCCTCGGTACTCCGCGCCTGTGCTTGCCCCCTTTGCACCAAAGAGGAAAGAGGACACTACGCAGGCCGGCGCCCGCCTGGCGCCCGCCTGGTCTCGATCATCATGGCTTGCCTCACGGGCACCTCACGAGCTACACTTGCCTTGATCTCTCCACCTCCTCGCGAGCCTGCCTAGTGAGGCCGCTCCTGAGGAAGCCTTGCATCGTCCGCCCCGCGAGGCTTGGCCCCTCGCGAGGGTCTTGAGTTTGCGTTGATGAAGATGGGCCGTACTGGGCCACCATTTGAGCCATGCCACAGGCCGCAGGCAGGCAAGTCTGGGGACCCCCATTCCCAGGACGCCGACAGTAGCCCCCGGGCCCAAGGCACGCTCGGACTTGGCTTACCAGAGAAGCGAAGGGGCAAGTGCAGAGCGCCTAGGGCCCCAACAGCTTGCGTCCTTGGGCACCGCATGGCGGTTGATTGGACGTGGGCGTCTCCGCTTCCCCATGCTGCCTCGGCAACTGCCCGACTTGACTAGTCCCTGCATGCAACAGTGAGTTATGATTTCCTGCGATCGTGGGGGCCGACGGTTCGCCTCCTTCGGACTATAAGTACAGACGGGCGTGAGCCCCCGCAGTCCATCTCTCCTTGCTTCGCTCCTCCTTCCTCGCTCCTTCATTCTGCCGCCAATGGCGCCAATCCGCCGGTTCTCGACAGAAGAGAAAGGGAAGGCCCCCCGAGAGGGTCCCGACCCGCTTTCGCCGAAGAAGCGGCTGGTCCCCGGCCGTCGCGACGAGGTCGCGCAGCAGGAGACGTCGAGGCCTTGGTACAAGCGGTCACCGCCTGGGTTTCTGCTGCCTTTGTATGCCTGGACTGAGGGCCCTAGAGAAGTAGACACCGAGCGGCACCGCCCGCACCGCCGGCGATGCCGGCGAATCACGGCTGTGCGTGCCGTCACCCCTGGAGTCCATGCCGAGGGCTCTTCTCGCGAGCTCGGGCTTCACGTGGCAATGCCTCCAAGCTCCTGGATTCACCTTCCTCTCTCTTTCGCCTTCGAGATGCCGCCGAGGGGGCCTCTTGAGCTCTGGCTGCAGCACGCTGACTGTAGTACCCCTACGACCGGAGCGGAGGTTGAGGTTGTCGCTCCGGGCAAGGTCTACATGACCCGGGGCTGGGGCGAGATCACCCGGGTCTGCCGAATAGGAGGTGCCCTCGTGATTCATTTTGAATACGATGGCGCCTCCTTGATGATCTTCAAGGTCTTCGACGCGGAAGGACACCGACTGGAGTGCTGCCCCAGGGAAGGCGGCCGGGGCACCGAAGTGGCGAGGGCTAGGCCTGCCAACCGCTTCCTCAGCAGCTCCTCTGGTAGAAGCGGAGACGCCGGAGGGTCCAGCGATTCTCCCGAGCTTCTCGTGACTCCGGAGACGAGCGACGACAGCTACGAGCCCCCGAGCTCGCGTCGTGCTCGGAGTAGGGCAGCCGCATCAGGCCGCCGGCGCGGCTGATCTGGATGGGGTTGGCGCCGACGCTTGGTGGCCCACTGTTGATGATGGCGTTGACCATGGAGGCACACGTAGTTAGCCCCTTAGGATTAGCACCTTTTGTTCCCTGTGAGGAATCAAGGAAACACCCCGTGGGGGCATGTAAAGCATCTTCTATGTCTTTTGTGAATATCATCCTTATTATGGAGTGGTGCAAGATGCTTGTCCTGTCTCGACTCGGTTCCCCCTTTCTATCCTCACGAGGGCTTGGTGCTCTACGCTGACAGGTCCCGGTCCCCAGGCAGGCTTCAGCCGTCGTTGGTATTCCAGGTCGCGATGCCGTGATCAAGGCCAGGAGGTGAGCGGCCCGAGGTCTAGTAAGAGCCCGTGAGGCGCGATGCTCAGAGGTCCCCTTTAGCGCTCAAGCAGCCTCCGCTTGGGCGAGAAAGGAAGGCAATGTCGCCGTGACAGAGCCGCATTAGGTGAGGGTTTGGTGTCACGTTGATTTAGCTTTTCCAGGTGCGTGACTTATCTCGCGGGCTTGGAGCCGTTCCTTAGCGGGGTGCCGGACCTGCGTGTCGGCAGCTGGGATGTCGCTGGGTCAGACCCTTGTGAGCTTCTCCCCTCTTCCCCGCACTTTCCTTCATGCTCTACGTCCTCAGGTCCCGGCCCTCGAGCGAGCTCAGCCGCCACTGGTATGCCAGGTCGCGATGCCGTGGACAAGGCCAGGGGGTGAGGGCTGGAGAGCCAGTAAGAGCTCCTGAGTCGCGATGCTCAGGAGCCCCCCTTTTAACGCGCGAGCGGATCGCACAGGAGAGAGAGAGAGAGAGAGGGAGAGAGAGAGAGGGAGAGAGAGAGAGGGAGAGAGAGAGAGCTCGCGACGCCCCCCTCACATTATTCCTTAGGTGGACCTTGTAAAACCAGCATGAGGAAAATAGGGACTGCCATTACAATTGCCGGCCAGCCATTGGTTGCTCCGAGGGAGTGATTAAGGCACTGAAGGCCTGGTGAGGTAGCGTGTTGTGGGGCTTCAGCGGCCAGAGCTCGACCACTTAGATTTGTTGACGTTGCAGGGACGGACCCATGCGCAAGCGCCGTGCCAGAGCGAGCGGCTCCAAAGGTAGGTGTCAATCGAGCAGGCGATTATCATAGGCGGGTTAGGCATGAAAAGGCAATCCAACTTAGATAGATGCAAGGAGAGGCACATGCCACTGGGTCAGGCCCGAGCGGCTTCGGGGTGATGCAGCCTGAGGGGCGCCCCCAACAAGGTAAACTAAAGACATAAGCAAAATGGATACACGCCACGGGGATAGACCCACGCGACCTGGGAATGATGCAGCCCTGAGGGCGCTCCCAGCTGAAATGAAACTCGAAAGATAATGTCACCTGATATCATTGCAGAGCGATTGTTGGAGTAGCTGATGATGCGCAGTGAAGAAGCCAATCCTCACGAGCCTTCGGAACTCTGAGCCTCGGGAGGCTCTGGAGGTCCGGGCGGCTCGGCAAGGTCCATCTCCATCTCCTCCAGGAACGCGCGGTGCCTGGCCACCTGAGCCTCCAGAATGCTCCTCATCAGACGCTGGCAAGCAGCAGCCACATTCGGCAGGCCGAAAGGCATGCAAACGTAGCTGTGAGGTGGACCCTCTCAACGTCCCACGCGCGAAGGCCAGAAGCACTCCTAAGATGCGACTCGATTGAGCCCTGGGTAGTCGACGCAGACGCGCAGCCCGCCATCCTCGCCTGGATGGGGAGCTACGCCGGGTAGGCGGCAGTTGCCGCACATGACTCTCGACTCCTGCAGCTCTTGAGTGACCTTGGTGGTGAACTCCTGAGGGTTGGGCCCTCCTTGCCTTATGCCCTCTTGAGGGAAGCGTGCCGAGAAGCACGCCTCCAAGTAGGGCCCGAGCGCCTCCCTCCTGATCTTGGCAAAGTTAGTGGCCCTCCAGGAGAGAGCCCCCTAGCCTTGCCCGAGGAGGGCGCCGGGCACGCCTTCCTATGCGATGGAGGGCGGCGCCCCTTGGATGGACGCAGATCCTGGTGCGGTGCCACCGGAGGTGCCTGCCTCCTAAGGCCTTGAGTTGGGTGACGTCTTCTTCTTGGGAGCTGCCTCGGGGAAGTTCCCACTCTTGTTGTCTGGGTCCTCGATTGATGCGGCCTGAAACGCACGCTCGAGAGAGCACACTGCATCCTTCTTTTCACAGGGGACTGTGATGACTCCGCCGCTCCCTGGCATCTTGAGGACATTGTAGCCATGGTGAGTCACTGCCATGAATTTGGCCAGGGCTAGATACCCGAGGATGGCATTGTATGGCAGGCGAATGTGGGCAACGTCGAAGTCAATGAGCTCGGTACGGTAGTTCTTGCGCTGTCCAAAGGTGACAGGGAGGCGGACCTGCCCTATCGGGATAGTGGAACCATCAGTAACTCCTGAGAAAGGCTTGGTCGGCTGAAGCTGATCATATGGTGCTTGGAGATTGTCGAACGTCTCGACAGACAGGATGTTGAGTCCAGCTCTGCCATCGATGAGGGTCCTGGTAACTTGCACATTGCTGATGACTGGGGAACAGAGCATTGGGAGGACACCGGCTGTTGCCACGCACTTGAGCTGATCCACTGAGCTGAACGTGATGGCGCACGTGGACCACCTGAGAGGGCGCGTGGCCTCGAGCTTGGGGAGGACTGCATTCACCTCGCGAGCAAACTGCTTGAAGATGCGCTGAGAGGCTGGGGCCTGGGCTCCGCCCAAGATGCAAGCGTTAGCATGCGGCTCCTGGAAGCCCCTGGCCCCCTCGTCCTGATGATGGTCGTCATTCCTTCTTGGCGGTGGTGGCAGAGGAGGAAGGCATGTGTTGCCTTGTGGGCGATCCTCACGAGGCTGATCCCTCCAGGCCCCCTCACGAGGCTGGTCCTGCCAGCGGTCCTTGCGAGGCCTATCACGCCACCCTTGGCGAGGGCCACGGTCGTCCCATCATCCTCCACCTCTTCCTCCGCCTTGGCCGTAGCCCCGATCGTTGCGCTCCGGGCGTCGACCGACACGTCCTTCTCGCACGGCTCTGAGCTCTTGGCATTCGTTGGTGTTGTGGGTGTGGAGATAGTGGTACACACAGTACCGGCTGCCCTTGGATGACTCCGGCTGGTCCCTGCCGCGCTTCGTATCCGGCTCTGCTGCAAGCACAGCTGCTCCTTTGCGCTTCACATCCTTGGCCTTGGCTTTCTTCTCTTCTGGGTCAGCAGCTGGGACCTCGAGAAGGGAGAGGCATCCCTCCTCAGCCCTTGCGCACTTGGTCGCTAGGTTGAATAGCTCCAGAGATGTGCACAGATCTTCGTGGATCGCTAGTTCCTCCTTCATCTTGACATCATGGACGCCATCGGAGAACGCTGGGATGATGGCCTCCTCGGTCACCTTGGGAATCTTGAGGCGAGCACTATTGAAGCGCTGGATGTACTTCTGCAAGGTCTCTCCGGGTTGTTGCTTGATGCGGCGCAGGTCACCCACGGCCGGTGGACGATCGCGAGTGTCCTGAAAGTTGGCGATGAAGCGGGTTCGCATCTCGTCCCAGGAGGAGATCGTGCCGGGAGGCAGGTTCAGGAGCCAGGTGCGGGCACCGTCCTTGAGCGCTATGGGAAACCAGTTCGCCACGACCTTTTCGTCCCCGTTGGCCGCTTTGATGCCCAGCTCGTAGAGTTGCAGGAACTCCGCGGGGTCGGTGGTGCCGTCGTAGCGAGGAGGCAGATCCGGCTTGAACTTGTCCGGCCAGGCGACACTGCATAGCTCGATGGTGAAGGCGTGACAACCTGCGGTGGCCACCGGAGCTCTATGCTGATGCAGGGCTTGCTCCTAGGGATTCCCGCGCGCCGCTGCTAGGAGCAGCGCGGGGTCTTGACTTGCTGGCTCAGGTATGCGGTCATGGCGTGCCAGTGCGGGAAGCACGCGAGCACCTTCGTGGGGACGAGGGATTTCTTGGCAGCTCCTTTCTTGTCGCGCGGGCGCTGGACGGGGTGGGTCTCGTCCAGGGGCTGCACGCCTTGGAGCCAGGGCGCCTTCTTGGGGAGGAGGTGGCGGAGGCACCTCCTAAGCTGCATCACCTGCGCAGGACAGAGGGCGAGGCAGCGAGAGGGACGGCGCAGGGGAGCCCCCTGCGGAGCTGACGAGCTCGGTGATGCGAGTGAGCCACTCCTCGTAGAGTTTGTCGACGGGACGGTAGTGCAGGAGCTCACGTGCCAGGAGCAACGTGGCGTGCGTGTCCGTGGGAGCGCGACGGGCGTGCGACGACGAACTAGCTGGAGTCAGCGACAGGGTAGCGGTGCGGCCTTCCAGCCGCACCGAGGGATGCAGCAACGAGGCCTGCTGCTCGTTCCCCACCGAGCCGGTGGCGGCATTGGCGGCAGGCGACGGAGAACGACGGGGACACCCATCAACAGGAGCCGTCTGGGCGACGCGGGCAGCGAGAGCAGCCCGACGCTCGGCGCGAGCCCGGCGAGCGTAAGTCATGGACATGAAGGATGATCGAACGCGGAACAGTGGAAGAAAGATTCTGGTGCACCCCTACCTGGCGTGCCAAATGTCGGATGTGGGATTCCGGCAGACCCTTGAGGTTCGAACTCTGGGGTGCGTGCGAATATCTTCCCCCTACCACCCCACGTCCAAACGCCTTGCGAGAATCTAAGCAAAATTGATGAACATCATGAGGGACACGAGATTTATACTAGTTCGGGCCACCGTTGCGGTGTAATACCCTACTCCAGTGTGTGGTGTGGTGGATTCCTCAGGGGCTGATGATGAACAGTACAGAGGAAGAACAGCCTCGCGAGAGGTGTTCTTGAGTTGGTGTGGTGTTCTCGTAGGGAAGGATTCGATCTCCCATAGGAAAGGATTCGATCTCCTATCGATCCGCCTGTCTCTACTGTGGTGGCTATCTCTATTTATAGAGGCCTTGGTCCTCTTCCCAAATATTGAGCGGGAAGGGAGCCAACAATGGCCATTTCAAAGGGGGACATCTAGTACAAGTTATCCTGACTAAAGTTGGTCTTCGGCTGCCAAAGGTACTGGTGATGACGCCGTCTTGGGCTCCACGGTGACCTCCATCCTCCCGCTCTACTGGTCTTGGTCTCATTGTTCCGAAATGGTAACCTTTGCCGGTCGCCTCGGTACTCCGTGCATGTGCTTGCCCCCTTTGCACCAAAGAGGAAACGAGGACACTACGTAGGCCGGCGCCCGCCTAGAGCCCGCCTGGTCTCGATCGTCATGGCTTGCGTCACGGGCACCTCGTGAGCTACCTTGCCTTGATATCTCCGCCTCCTCGCGAGCCTGCCTGGTGAGGCCGCTCCTGAGGGAGCCTTGCATCGTCCGCCCCGCGAGGCTTGGCCCCTCGCGAGGGTCTTGAGTTTGCGTTGATGAAGATGGGCCGTACTGGGCCACCACTTGAGCGATGCAACAGGCCGCAGGCAGGCAAGTCTGGGGACCCCCGTTCCCAGGACGCCGATAACTACACACTCTTGACGCGCTAAATCCTTAAGTATGTGCACTCACTGTACCTGGGGACTTCTTATACAGAAGCTTAGTATAATTATCTTCCGGGTTTCATGCCCACTGCATATCTGTCACTTTTCCATATGTACCTTTTCTTCATCATTATATGCATCGATATGACTTAAGTTTTGGCCAAGCTGGGTTGCCTGGCTCCTGTGTTCATGCCCTACATTCCCGTTAGTTCGGCTAGGGCATAAGGGGAGCACCTCTGTGATTGTTACTGCCGGGTCCACCGGACATGTACCTCAGACTGGGTGAAGCCTAAAGCTAGCGTTCTTAAGGGAATATTCGGTCGGTGAACTAAAGATGTTTCTTACCTCTTACAATACAAACCCCCAGATGTTTCATATACTGCGTCTCTGTTCGTAGTTTGGACATGCACAAATGGAACTATTCTCCCTGGAAGATGTTTCTTACTATCCATATAATATAACATAGCTAGTTGGGTACTTGTCTGTTCAAGCACTTATGACCCCTACACCTGGTTTCCATGCGTACCCCGGTTTACATAACTGAACAGGTATTCGGAAACACTCCGGATTGTCGGGTCTGGAGGCCGAAGCGAAAAGGTCCGCCATGAAAAATGATTTACAATCCGGCTAGGGAAAAAATATGTCAATCGAAGTACACGGTCACTTAGACCCACACACTTCTTCTTCTATGCCATCCAACAGGTTGTGTAGCCTACAATCCTGTTGGGAATACTTTACGGCTAAACCTACCTAGTCATATACCAGACTAACGGGAATCTCTTTCCCATCTGACCCTACAGGTCAGACAAGGGCCATGTGATTCGGATCAACCTTGGTGTACCGTGTTTTTACCATGGCCCAAGCTTCCCTCGCACCTTGTTGGCAGGTCGATATCTTCCATAATTGGAAGCGCTGCCGCTCCCTTGAGCAGCTGTACAAGCTCCCCCATGCTTCCAGGCAGGGAGTCGTATGGCCACAAGGCCTTGGCAATACCCTGCATCACCTGCCGAACTTGTTCGTGCAGTTGCGAAAGCTCTTGCGGAAGATCGCCTGAAAGATCCTGGCATCTCCTCTTCAGGACGACCAGTCAATATACCTACAGACATAACTCTGTTAGCCTGTTTCTTCGCCGAACTATATAAAGGTTCGTTTGAGCACATACTAAAAATGCCGCGTTGAAGCCTCCTATTCTCCTTCACGGAGTCCGCAAGCTCGGCCCGAATATCTTTTAATTCAACGCCTAGCCGGGTATTGGCATCCTGGAGATTGTTTTTCTCTCGCCGAACCTGTGTAAGTACGCGCTCGCCAGCCTCTAGTTGTCATTGAGCTCGTTGTTCATCCTCTTGTAGGATCTCCGGATTCACTCCGGGATTGCCTGTGGAATCTATTGTTAGATCTGCAAACATGCCGAATAACAACTGGTACATGTAATTACGTTTTTTATCGATCAAGACAAACATTACCATATGAGGCCTTCTTGGATTCCTCCATTCTGGCAACTACAGCCCTTAGCTGGGCTTTACACTCCTCCAGCTCTTGAGACAAATGGGTATTCTTCTGTGTAAGAACCTAATCAGTTGTACCAACTTTTTCTAGTCTCAGGGGCTACTGATATACATGATTAACAGATTTTGCTTACCCGTATATCTTTTAAATACTGGTATGTGGCTCTAGCAAGCCCATTTTGAGCAGCTCGGATGTACGCGTCTCCTGAGTTGAAGGAATGGAACGCCTCTTCAGAGAATTAGGGTCGCGGAGTGCGGCCCGCCGACGCCGATGATTCATAGCGCTCTCTACCTTGGAATTTGTAGCGGATATTCTATCTGCATCCTTTGTAGGAGGATCGTCTGGTGTTGTCCCCATGTTAGCCTCCACCCTTGAGGCCGGTTCTGGAGTCCGGCTGGTAGAGGCGTGGTCGGCAGGATCTCCGGACATAGTCCGGCGGATACTTTTTCTGCCAGGACACAGCGGACATTGTTATATTAAAGATGATAATCACGGAGTAGGTTTTAAATCATACCTCTTCGATGGCGTCTCGGTCCTGACCGCTTTCCTTTTAAGCCTACCCGGCTTGGGCGCCCCTTGTTGGTGAGTCGCCGCGGGTTCGGCACGACGCCCCGACGGCCTTCCTTATAAAGCGAAATACATGTGCAGTGGGTAAGGCGTAAAGAAGGGATCCTTATAGGAAGTTAGGACTCTGGTTTTACTTACATATGATGTAGGGAGTAGGCTAGGATAGTCGGCAATGATGGCCACCAAGGCGCCGTCACAGCTTGCCTGGTAAAACATCCTATCGACGAGCTCCACAAATATATCCGGATCTTCTTCAAGTCCAGGGTCGATGGCCCGATTGTGGTCCTCTGGCTATGGAGGCGGGCTATGGAACTCCCTCACAGCCTTTCGCAGTTCCTGTTATGGACTAGCAAGGTAAATATTTGTGATGAAAGACTGCGGGAATGAATAGAGTTGAGTAAAAGATGGCAACTCACCCAGCTAGGGGGGTTGTACATGGAAAATCCATCCCGTGGCTTAATGCGGATGAACTCCTCTTCTTCTGCTTTATACAAATCGGACAATATTTTCGCCAGAGCGGTGGCAGAGTCCGGACCTTTACGACCGCAGCGGGTGGCATCGTCTTCTCCATTGAAGTGCCACATGGGATGCCCCCGATACTGAAGTGGCTGCACCTCCCACATTATGCATATTGACATAACCTTGATTATTGTCAATCCAGATTTGGCCAGTGTTTATATCCTGCCCATCAGTTGAAGGACCTCTCTGCTATCTTCCTCCTGGGGGCTCCGGGGACACCAGCTACGGCGTTTCTTCAATGGGGCATTTGTGAACTCGAGAAGACCCATCCAGATAGGGTCAAGAAGGGAGACTTCCTCTATATAAAAGCACTCGGAAGGCCAGTCTTCAGATGTCTTCTTCGGAGTGCCGGATAGGTATCCGGTCCCGACGATGCGCCATATTTCAGCTCCACCCACTTGGTATATTGATCCCTCCTGATTACGAGGGACGAGGCAGAACAACCTCTTCCATAGCTCGAAATGAGCTTCACAACCCAGAAATAACTCACAAAGGGCGACATAGCCTGCGATGTGTAGGATGGAGGCAGGGGTGAAGTTGTGCAGCTGGAGGCCATAATACTCCAGGAGCCCGCGGAGGAACGGATGGATTGGAAATCCGAGGCCCCTCAGCAAGTAAGGGACAAGGCACACCCACTCCCCTGGGATGGGTTGGGAAAACTCTCCGCTTGCTCCCCGCCGTCAAAAGTGGCCAGTCCGGCTCAAACGGGGACAAGATATGCAGGCGGGAGAAACCCCTAGGTCTGCAACTCCACCAACCGGCTGTGGGATACGGTACACTTCTCCCAATCACCTGGCTTGGCGCTATGAGGGCGAGAGGAGGAGCTGCGGTGGCCGGCCATGCTGGGATGGTTTTTTCGGGTGCGCTCCGGTGGATCCTCGCTTGGGGAAGATGGTGTGTTTTGGATCTAAGGATCCCCGTCTCTTTAATAGACGATTTATTTACATGGTAAGGTTGGCAAGTGTTAAAATGCCCTGACTTCTCGCATTCGCTCGACACATGTAAACTGACATTATTGAGGTACAGAAGTCGACGAGTGCAACATTAAATGGGAAGCCGGACACTGCTCGTTACAACAGGTACTCTGGTGAATTTGGAGAAGAACCCGCCTTGCAATGTCGAAGACAATCTACGCGCCGGACTCATCGTCATTGAAGCCTGGTTCAGGGGCTACTGAGGGAGTCCAGGATTAGGGGGTCCTCGGACAGCCGGACTATATGCTTATGCCGGACTATTGGACTATGAAGATACAAGATTCAAGGCTTCATCCCGTGTCCCAGTGGGACTCTCCTTTGCGTGGAAGGCAAGCTTGGCAATTCAGATATGTAGATTTCCTTCTCTGTAACCGACTCTATTGTAACCCTAGACCCCTCCGGTGTCTATATAAACTGGAGGGTTTAGTCCGTAGGACAACAATCATGATCATAGGCTAGCTTCTAGGGTTTAGCCTCTACGATCTCGTGGTAGATCAACTCTTGTAATACTCATATCATCAAGATCAATCAAGCAGGAAGTAGGGTATTACCTCCATAGAGAGGGCCCGAACCTGGGTAAACATTGTGTCCCCCGCCTCCTATTACCATTAGCCTTAGACGCACAGTTCGGGACCCCCTACTGGAGATCCGCTGGTTTTGACACCGACAATCCGCCTCCTCAAGCTGGCTGCCGAGGGGCGGAGAGTTCTATGCAGGGTTCACCTCACAAGGCTCATCTGACGTGAGCCATGATGACCAAGGCCAGGCAGGCGCCAGGCGGGCGCAGAGCGCAGGTTTCCTCTTCGGTGCAAAGGAGGCAAGCCACAGGCGCGGAGTCCCTAGGAATCAAGCAAAGGTTTCCATTCTGGTGCAACGAGACCAAGACCGCCAGGATGACAGGACAGAGGTCATCAACGAGCCCACCACAGTGTCACGACCAGAGGCTTTTCGCAGGCGAAGACTACTTTTGTCAGGATAAGCTGTACTACTTGTCCCCTTTCAAATCCAGCCGTTGTGGGATCCCTTCCCACCAACATTTGGGAAGAGGACCAAGGCCACTATAAATAGGACTAGCCACCACCATAGAGGTAAAGAAAAGACAAGTCGAACTAGCTCACACCAACCAGCTCCCTTGAGCTCAAGAAAACCTCACCTCCTGAGGCCAGTTCATCCACTGTACTAGTTCATCCTTAGCTCTTCGAGGCAATCCACCAAAACGCTGGAGTAGGGTATTACATAGCAAGGTCTCCCTAACCAGGATAAACCGTTGTGTCTCTTTGATCTTGACGTGCTAGGCTTAGGAGGATCGCGAGTAGCCAGGCTGGGTAGGTTGAGATCTCCGCACGCAGCCCAGAGTTCGAACCTCTCAAGGGTTTGCAGATCCCTTAATCCGACAAAACTGCAGCAAGGTATTTTTGTATTTTTGGTTTAATTGATCTGAAGAAAATGAAAGAGAAAATAGATCACAAAGGCAAATATGATGAAAAGAGACCCGGGGGCCGTAGGTTTCACTAATGGCTTCTCTCGAGAAAAATAGCAAACGGTCGGAAAACAATTACTCTTGGGCAATTGATAGAACTTCAAATAATCATGATGATATCCAGGCAATGATCATTATATAGGCATCACGTCCAAGATTAGTAGACTGACTCCTGCCTGCATCTACTACTATTACTCCACACATCGACTGCTATCCAGCATGCATCAAGTGTATTAAGTTCATGAGAAAACGGAGTAATGCAATAAGAACGATGACATGATGTAGATGAGATCCATTTATCTATTGCGGAGATATATATCTCATCTTATTATCCTTAGTAACAACGATACATACGTGTCGGTTCCCCTTCTGTCACTGGGATCAAGCACCGTAAGATCGAACCCACTACAAAGCACCTCTTCCCATTGCAAGATAAATAGATCAAGTTGGCCAAACAAAACCCAAATATTGGAGAAGAAATACAAGGCTATAAGCAATCATGCATATAAGAGATCCAAAGAAGACTCAAATAAATTTCTTGGATAAAAACATAGATCTGATCATAAACTCAAAGTTCATCGGATCCCAACAAACACACCGCAAAAAGACTTACATCATATGGATCTCCAAGAGACCATTGTATTGATAATCAAGAGAGAGAGAGAGAGAGAGAGAGAGAGAGAGAGTGTCACGCCCAATATGCGATACTATCCTAAAGAGACTCGAATGTCCCACCAAGGATAGAACCGCATATTGTAACGCTCTTGCAAGGTTGATATCATTACAACAACATTACATAATAGATGGGGATACATACAAGAGGCATACAATGCCACATGAGTACAACAATACATCATACATAAGACCAACATCCGACTACGGATGAAACACAAACAGAAGCTCAAACGGCGGCAGAGATCCGGCGCGGGCAGCGCG
>NC_057798.1:261473883-261498787 GCF_018294505.1 Triticum aestivum | reverse complement strand
TCGGGCGGGCCGGCGGCGGGCGCGGAGGAGAGAGAAGGAGGGCACGGGTGAGCTGGCGGCGCGGGAGTGGCTGGCGGCAGCGGCGGGCGACGTGGCAGCACCGGATAGGGCGGAGCGAGGTGGCCGGCGGACATGTCCGACTCGGGCGGACGTGTCCGGCGGCGCGAGGATGAAGATGGCTAGGGTTAGACCGGGATTTTTGGGGGGAGGCACAAATATATAGGTAGAGGGAGCTAGAAGAGTCCAAATGAGGAGCGGTTTTCGGCCACGCAATCGTGATCGAACGACCGAGAGCATGGAGGGGGTTAGGATGGGTTGTTGGGCCACTTTGGAGGGGTGTTGGGCTGCAACACAAAGAGGGCTTTTACGGTTCCCCGGTTAACCGTTGGAGTATCAAACGACCTCCAAATGGAACGAAACTTGACAGGCAGTCTACCGGTGCTATACCAAGGCCGCTTGGCAAACCTCGGTCCATTCCGAGAACGTTTAATACCCGCTCACAACAGGAGACAAAAGGGGGACGCCGGGGGACATAGGAGTGTCGGATCGCAAAACGGACAACGAGGAAAAAGCTCAGATGCAAGAGACGAACACGTATGCAAAATGAGATGCACATGATGACATGGCAATATGCAACACGCAAGCAAATGACATGGCAAGTACGGCGAATACCTGGGTGACACCTGGCGCATCGAATCCGGGGCATTACAACACTCCTCCACTAACAAGAGATCTAGTCCCGAGATCTTAGGACCGAGACGGAAGGGGAAAAGGGATGAGGTGAAACAAGAACTCAAGAGAGGAAACAAAGAATCGCGAGCACACGAGAAGAAGAGAGGAACGACGAGAATGACGAGAATCGAAAGCTCACAGAATCAGATAGACTAAGAAACCACTCCGGGTAGAAAGAGATATGAAACGACTAAGACTGAAAAGTATTTAGGCAGCACTCCGGCTGAACATGGAAAGAATAGAACATGAACTTGAGAGGATGGAATGATACTTGATGAAGACATGACAAAAACCTCCGGAAAGAATTGAAACAGTTGAATGAAAAGAACGGAGAAGAAAATGACAACTTGTGCCACGAACGAAATTGAAAGCATCTTTAGAAGGAAGGTTTAAACGGAGTTGTTGAGAAAATCAACAACAAAAAGAATAAGCTTGTTGTGGTCTTATAGGTAACATCTCAAGATCATAAGGTGATAACCAGCCACAAACAGAAATGATTGGATAGCTTAGAAGAACGAAGAAATGCAAAACTCCGCTTCAAAAGAATACGGAGATTTAATTGCACCTCGAGATGCAAGACCAAAAGATACTAGAACTCCTTGAACAAGAATCTTGATGAACACTTGAAGAATGAATTGAATCATGAAGAATCATCATGAAGAACTCCGGTGACAAAAGGATGATGAGATAGAATGAAGGATGAAAGAATAAGATGAACCTTGTGATGATTTAGATGGAGGTTCCGACGAAATGGCGGAGGAAATTTGTACTCCGGAAAAGAAAAGATGAAAACACTTGGAACTAGAATTTATTCTTCAAGAACAAACTCTGAAGGAAAAGATTACTCACTTGGATGAAATAAGAATACGATCTATTGTATGCTTATCCTTCATCAAATTAAATTGATGACAAGCAATGGATTTCTGCATACTACTTATTCTTCTTGAAAAGGATTAAGGGGTATAGCACAAAACTTGAGAAAGTCTTCATGAAACACCGGTAGGATTGAAAGGGGGAATGGATTAAAATGATAATCAAAGAAAAAGAATCTTGAACGAACCACGGTAAGAATTCGAACATGACTGATGAAAGAGACTGAATTACCAGGAAGAATTAGAAAAGCACAAAGATACTTAAGGGATAAAAAGACAAGATAACGAAGGGATCACGAACTAATTGAAGAATACTTGAACGAAGCACCGGAAGAATATTGAGATGAATGAAGGGGCACGGATATAGAATAATTGGGGAATGAATTTGAAAACTTGGAACAAAGAAATATTCCGAAAAGATGGCCTCCGGATGATCGAGACAGCAAAAACAACTCCTGACATACTCCGGATGGGTAAGAAAAGAATATCTGACAAATGGAATCATTCGAGAGGATAATATGAAGCTTGAACCACGAATCTTCGTGAGAACGAACAAGATTTAGAGAAAAAAACTCTTCTTCGGTCTTCAAATGACGACGAGAAACACCACCAAAATTACTGAGGTACTCCGGGAGAATGAAAAGCAAAGAGGTTGGGCCAACAATGAAAATGATTTGAAATCGATCTTGGAAAGGCATCTGACTGATGAAATCCATTCTTACGTCACACTTGAAAAGAATTTCGAATAACTCCGGGGGAATTTAGAAGAGTCAGGTAATATCCTGGAAAAAGACCTGTGGGTTAGGGACCACTAAAAGAAAAACACCATTGGAAAGGGGAGTTTAACAGATAGATGATGCACCAGAACAATTGAAATATTTGAATGAGGTGACAACCTCGAATTAATTCGAACACAGACGAATCTCCTGAGATGTCTTGAGCACTCTGGAAGGATAAACTGGCGAGAGACGAACGAGCAGGGAAAACACTTGAGCCGAGGAAAGAATATGATCACCCAAAAAAACTTGAATTGAATCCACCGGAGAAGAAAAAAGAGCTGAAGAATGTTCACCGAGACGAGAATTCACCGGTTGAAATGCTTGAGGGAAGATTGAAGAGGCTCCACATGAATGAAATTGATGCTCGAAACAGACTCAGACTCTGGGAAGAAGAAAGGGTGGGAGGGCGGGAAAAACAAAGGCAACATGGAAGGGGAACCGACGAATATCTTGAAGAGAAAAAACACCAGTTGAAATCATTGAGGAAAGAAAGCAAAGACTTCGCACGAGTAGGATGGATACTCGATTACGGACTCCGGTTCCAAGAGGAAGAAGGGTGGGCGGGTGGGAAAAGAAAAACAACCGAGGATTGAACTCAAAGATGAAGAGGCTCGAGTCAACTTGACGAGAAATGCACCAGATAAAAGAGCTGAGAACCAACGAACGAAAAACTAACCGCGTGATCCTAAAGAAAAATTTGAAGGGAAGAGGAGTAGTTCAAAACACCTACGTCAAGATTCCTCACCAGAGCGACGAAGAGGCTGAGGAGTAAAAAGAATTCCTACTCTCCGATATAACTAGACTCCGAAAATTGTTTTCTTCTAGACTCAACAACGGCCAAACTACACGATCAATCAAGGGGCCTCCTAGGGTCGGTCGAGGCTCTGATACCAACTTGTCACGCCCAATATGCGATACTATCCTAAAGAGACTCGAAGGTCCCACCAAGGATAGAACCGCATATTGAAACGCTTTTGCAAGGTGGATATCATTACAACAACATTACATAATAGATGGGGATACATACAAGAGGCATACAATGCCACATGAATACAACAATGCGTCATACATAAGACCAACATCCGACTACGGATGAAACACAAACAGAAGCTCAAACGAAATCCACCCTGCTAGCCTAGGCTGCCGACCTGGAACCTATCCCCTGATCGAAGAGGAAGAAGAAGAACTCCAAAACTAGCAAACATCGCTCTCGTGTCATGATCATCGCATAACCTGTACCTGCAACTGTTGTTGTAGTAATCTGTGAGCCACGAGGACTCAGCAATCCCATAACCATGGGTATCAAGACTAGCAAAGCTTAATGGGAAAGGAAGGGGTAAAGTGGTGAGGTTGCAGCAGCGACTAAGCAAGTATGGTGGCTAACATACGCAAATAAGAGCAATAAGAGAACAAACGAAACGGTCGTGAAGCTAGCAATGATCAAGAGGTGATCCTGAACTCCTACTTACGTCAAACATAACCCAAAACCCGTGTTCACTTCCCGGACTCCGCCGAGAAGAGACCATCACGGCTACACACGTGGTTGATGCATTTTAATTCGGATTTGGTGTCAAGTTATCTACAACCGGACATTAACAAATTCCCATCTGCCACATAACCGCGGGCATGGCTCTCGAAAGT
This sequence comes from Triticum aestivum, assembly GCF_018294505.1. Taxonomy (NCBI): domain Eukaryota; kingdom Viridiplantae; phylum Streptophyta; class Magnoliopsida; order Poales; family Poaceae; genus Triticum; species Triticum aestivum. The sequence goes on along the minus strand of NC_057798.1, from coordinate 261,494,763 downwards.
TTATACCCTGCAGGGGTGTCCCAACTTAGCTCATGATAAGCTCTCGCAATCAACAAAGGATATTCCTTCTCCTAGGAAGGCCCGATCAGTCTTGGAATCCCGGTTTACAAGACATTTCGACAATGGTAAAACAAGACCAGCAAGACCGCCCGTTGTGCCGACAAATCCTGATAGGAGCTGCACATATCTCGTTCTCAGGGCACACCAGATGAGCCAGACGTCGGGTTGGCATAGACCTTGGTTATCCAGGGGGCACCGGACATCGCTCGGTTTGGACCAACACTTAGACAAGCATTGGCCCGGGGGGGCTAAAATAAAGATGACCCTTGAGAGAGCGACTCCCAAGGGAAAAGTAGGTGGTGGTGAAGCAAATGGTAAAACCAAGTGTCGGTGTCAAAACCGGCGGATCTTGGGTAGGGGGTCCTGAACTGTGCGTCTAGGCGGATGGTAACTGGAGACAAGGGACACGATGTTTTACCCAGGTTCGGGCCCTCTTGATGGAGGTAAAACCCTACGTCCTGCTTGATTGATATTGATATTGTGGATGTTTACAAGAGTGGATCTACCACGAGATCAAGGAGGCTAAACCCTAGAAGCTAGCCTATGGTATGATTGTAATGGTTGATGTTGTGTCCTACGGACTAGAGCCATCCGGTTTATATAGACACCGGAGAGGGCTAGGGTTACATAGAGTCGGTTACAATGGTAGGAGATCTACATATCCGTATCGCCAAGCTTGCCTTCCACACCAAGGAAAGTCCCATCCGGACACAGGACGAAGTCTTCAATCTTGTATCTTCATAGTCTTGGAGTCCGATCGATGACGATAGTCCGGCCGATGACAGTTTGGCTGACGATGGTAGTCCGGCTATCCGGACACCCCCCAATCCAGGACTCCCTCAGTAGCCCCCGAACCAGGCTTCAATAACGATAAGTCCAGCGTGTGTATAGTCTTCGGCGTTGCAAGGCGGGTTCTCCTTCAAATTCCATGTACCTGCCGAACAGTGTCCGGCTTCCTTATCAATGTTGCGCGCCTTGGCTTCCACGCCCAATAATGGTCTTCTTCCACGCATCGCGCGAATGCGAAAAGCCAGGGTGTCTTTTATGTTTTACCCCCTAGTTGCGCGAATAATCTGCCTATAAGAGAGGCAAGAATCTAGATCCAAATCACCATCTTCCTCCCACGAATACTCATCGGAGCACTTTCGACCAAGAATCCATTCCATCATGGACCGTCAACGCGGCTCCTCTTCTCGCGCTCCCAGCCCTTTGCCGGGAGATTGGAGGAGATGCTCTGTTCCGCACAACGAGCTGGTGAAGCTCCAAGCGGGGGGATATCTTCCTCCGGCCTTCATGGTTCCGGTTCGAGCCGGGCTGGCCACCTACAAAGGTGGGAAGCAGGCGGAGGCTACCCCAAGTCCCAACAAAGGGGAGCGGGTATGCTTCGTCCCCTATCTGATAAGGGGGCTCGGATTTCCTGTACATCCATTCCTCTGCGGGCTCCTGGAGTTCTACGGACTCCAGCTTCATCACCTCACGCCCGCCTCAATCCTGCATATTGCGGGTTACGTAGCTCTCTGCGAGCTATTCCTGGGTGTCGAGCCCCATTTCGCGCTGTGGAAGAGGTTGTTCTGTCTTGTGCCCCGCTCTCACGAGGGGTCCATATATCAAGTGGGCGGCGCTGAAATATATAGAAGACGCTCCGCTGCCGGACCCTGTTCGGATCGGCCTCCCGGAGTTCAGCAATGCTCCTCTGAAGAAACGCCTTAGTTGGCGTCCGCGGAGCCCCCAACTGGAGGAAGACAAGAGCGTCCATCATTTGATGGGCCGAATAAGGTTACTGGCCCATTCCGGGTTGACCATGATTGGAGTCATGGCAACATGCATTATGCGGGGGGTGCAGCCACTACAATATAGGGGCCACCCCATGTGGGATTTCAACGGGGAGGACGATGCCACCCGTCACGGCCGCCAAGGGCCGGATTCGGTCGAAGACCTGGTGACGATCCTGACCGGCCTATATAAGGGGGAGAAGGAGGATTTCCTTCGGACGAACCCGTTAAATGGGTTCTCCATGAATAATCCCCGGCCTTGGGTAAGCGAACACTCTGCGTGCCCGACCCATGCTTTTTGAAACTTAAGTTTCTTATATTGTGTTCTTCTTTCGACGCAGGAGCTGCGCCGGATCGTGGAGGACATGCTAAGTCCAGCTTCGCAACCCGAGGATCCAGAGAGATCCCGGGATCCGGCCTCCGAAGAGGATCCAGACATAATGGTGGAGCTAATCGACGGGGTGTTCCACCAGCTCAGCATGGACAATGCTTTAGTTGCCATCACGGCCGACTATCCCGGACTATATCCGGCTTCCTAGGTGATTGCGACCGAAGTCCTGACACCGTCATTCCTTCCTTTCTTATTTCTGACCACCGTATATGATGGTGTTGTGCAGGAGGCGCCCCTAGGGCGAGAAGCCGAGCCCGCGGTGGCTGACCAGCAAAGGTCAGTCCGGACCAGTAGGCGGAAGAGGAGCGCAGCGCGGACTGAAAGGTCACCGCAAAGGTATAGCTCACAATTCATTATTTAGAGCAACGTTCCTAGGAAGCGTTTGAGTGCTCATGAAATTTGTAGGAGGAAGAGCGCCCGCCGGACTGCGGGCGCAGAGATTGCCAATCCGGCCTCTACTAGCCAAGCTCCAGCGCCTGGTCCGGAGGGGGAGTCGAGCGCAAGGCGCGAGCCGGATGCTCCTCCAACGGAGGATGCCGACAGACTGTTCGCCACCAAGTCTGAGGTGGAGAGCGCCATGAACCATAGGCGCCGCCGGACAGTATTTCGTGACGCGTGCTTCTCCCCTGAGGCATTGGATTCCTTTAACGCAGGGGACGCGCACCTCCGTGCCGCTCAAGATGGTTTGACCAGAGCCACGGAGCAGTATGTAAAAGACATACGGGTAAGAGAATTTAATAGTTATATATGCCAGTAGCCCCCGAGACTTAAAGTAGTTATATTAACTGATTTAAGGATCATATGAAACACATGGTCTTACCGAGAAGAATACCCAACTGTCTCAGGAGCTGCAAGAGTGTAAGGCTCAACTTGAGGCCGCACTCGCTGCCGCAGGAGGAAACACATGGACCTCTCCTGGTAACACATTATTTAAAAAGATAAGTAGTGTTTGGCCTGTGCGCAAGTCTGATAATGACGTTGCAGGTGCTGCCGGACAAGATCCGGACAGGCAAGAACTTCTGCGCCAGCTGAAGGCCGGCGAGAGGGTGCTGCATAAGGTGCAGCACGAAAGGAACAAGCTTCAGGATGCCCATGCCCAGCTTGGAGAAGAGCTGAAAGGCGTTCGGGCCGAGCTGTCTGGCTCCGTTAAGGAGAATCAGCGGCTTCGTCGCGGCATCTATAGTAAGTGCTTGAGCGAACTCCTTTGAAAAGAAGAGTTCGGCGAGGAAGTCAATTGACAAAATATGTCTGTAGGTATACTCACAGGTCGCCCTGCAGAGGAGATGCCCGTATCAACGGGTGATCAACTTCCCGAATTGTTGCAACTGATTGAACGAGTTCGGCAGGCAATGAGCGGCGTCATCCAGGCTTTATGGCCAGCCTTTTCCTTACCCGAGGGTCTCGGGGAGCTTGCGGAGAAGCTTCAGGGAGTGCGGCAGCGCTTCCATTTATGGAAGATTTCGGCCTGCCTCCAAGGAGCCAGGGAGGCCTGGGCCATGGTAAAGACGCGGTACAAGAAGGCAGATCCCAACCACATGGCCGAGGTCGGACCTGTGGGGCCCGATGGGAAGGAGATCCCTGTAAGTTTAGTATACGGCCAAGTAGAGTTGGCCGCTAAGTTTTCCCAACAGGACTGTAAATTAGACAGCCTGTTAGACGGGATTGAGGAAGAATACAGTCAGTCAATTTGACAATGTATTATAAAATGACATGTAAAATGCCTTCTAGCCGGATTGTAGATCGTTTGTCTTTGCCGACCTTTTCGCTTTGACCTCGGGACCCTAGAGTCCGGAGTGTGTCCGAATACCTTCTCGGTTATGAAACAACCGGGGTATGCATGGAGACCAGGCGTAGGGGTCATTAGTGCTTAATCAGACAAGTGCCCAACTAGTCATGTTATATTACATGGTTAGTAATAAACATCTTCCAGGGAGAATAGTTCCGTTAAGGGTTCCTTTCCTCTGGGTGTGGCATGCCCTAAAGTGCATGTCCGGACTGCGAAAAAAGCAGAAAAACATCTGGGGGCAGATAAATAAGTGGGTAAAATCATCTTTCAAGTCACCGACCAAATATTCCCTTAAGAACGCTAGCTTTCGGCTTCACCCAGTCTGAGGTGCACATCCGGCTGACCCGGCAGTAACAATCGTAGAGGTGCTCCCTTTACCTCCTAGCCGAACAATCGGGAACGTAGGGGTAAGCACAGGAGCCAGGCAACCCAGCTTGGCCAAAACTTAAGTCATATCGATGCATATAATGGTGAATAAAAGGTACATGTGGAAGCTTGACACATGTGCTGGGCATGAAGCCCTTATAATTTAAGCTTCTGGTAAAGAAGCCCCCAGGTATAATGAGTGCGGATGGCACATCAAGTGTGTGCGAACAATACGCAAGTAGGCCCTTAAGGGCTTTTTGATAGGAGATTGAGAGAAGAAAGAGAAATAAAAGACAGCTGAAGTATAAAAAATTTGAGCAGGGGAAGAGGACGAACTCTTAGTCCGGCGCTAGGCATAGAATCTTCGGAGGCGGGCTGCGTTCCATGGGTTCGGCTCGAGTCGGTTATCCGACGCATTTCGTAGATGGTACGCTCCGCCGGTCAGGACCTGATCGATAATGAAGGGGCCCTCCCATTTGGGTTTGAGCTTGTCCTTTTTCTTGTCCGGCAGGCGTAGAACTAGTTCGCCAACATTGTAAGTCTTGGCCCGTACTTCTCTGCTTTGATATCTTCGAGCCTGTTGCTGATAGAATGCGGAACGAGCTTTGGCGACGTCGTGTTCTTCCTCCAATGCATCCAAGCTGTCCTGCCGATCTAGCTCGGCTTCTCTTTCTTCATACATGCGCACTCGAGGTGAGTCATGAATAATGTCGCAGGGCAGAACTGCCTCTGCGCCGTACACCATAAAAAATGGTGTGAATCCGGTAGTACGGTTGGGCGTTGTCCACAGCCCCCAGAGTACGGAGTCGAGCTCCTCTACCCAATGCATGTCTGATTTCGTAAGGGACCGCACTAATCTGGGTTTAATGCTGCTCATTATTAGACCATTTGCTCGTTCCACTTGACCGTTGGTTTGAGGATGATAGACTGAAGCGTAATCGAGCTTAATGCCCATATTTTTGCACCATGATTTAACCTTGTCGGCCGTAAAATTCGTGCCATTATTGGTGATGATGCTGTGGGGGACACCGTAGCGGTGTACTACTCCGGATATACAGTCTATCACTCGTCCGGACTCTGCCGTTTTAACTGGCTTGGCCTCTATCCATTTGGTGAATTTATCCACCATGACCAATAGGTATCATTGCTTGTGGGTTCCCCCTTTAAGTGGTCCAACCATGTCAAGCCCCCAGACCGTGAACGGCCAGGTAATGGGTATAGTTTTGAGGGCGGTGGGTGGCATATGGCTCTGATTGGCAAAGAGCTGACAGCCGACGCATCTTTGGACTAAGTCTTGAGCATCTTCCCGGGCGGTTGGCCAATAAAATCCTGTACGGAATGCCTTTCCTACAATAGCCCGAGCTGCAGCGTGGTGTCCACCTAGTCCGGCGTGAATTTCAGCTAGGAGGTCTCGCCCTTCCTCTTCAGAGATACACCTTTGAAGGACTTCGGTTGTGCTTTTTTTATAAAGTTCTCCCTCGTGGACCTTGTAGGCTTTAGATCGCCGAACTATGCAGCGGGCCTCATTTTGGTCTTCGGGAAGTTCCTGCCTAAGTAAGTAGGCTAGGAATGGTTCTGTCCACGGGGCGATTACGACCATTATGTCGTGGGCTGAAGGTGTTATTTTAGCGGCGGAATCGCCGCTTATGTCAAATTGCTCTGTGTCGGTTGGTGTGGCTGCTTCCGGTTTGTTATTTCCGGACTCCTCTTCCCATAGTACGGATGGCTTGAACAGCCGTTCTAGGAAGATATTTGGAGGGACAGCGTCACGTTTTGCGCCGATGCGTGCCAATACGTCGGCCGCTTGGTTATTATCCCTGGCTACGTGATGGAATTCGAGTCCGTCAAACCGAGCTGACATTTTTAGGACAGCGTTGCGATATGCTGCCATTTTCAGATCCTTGGCATCAAAGTCTCCATTTATTTGGGATATTGCGAGGTTTGAATCCCCGCGCACCTCTAGGCGTTGAATGCCCATGGAGATTGCCATCCGGAGACCGTGTAAAAGGGCCTCGTATTCGGCTGCGTTGTTGGAGTCCATGTACATTATTTGAAGTACGTATTGGACTGTGTCACTGGTCGGAGACGTCAATACGACGCCAGCCCCCAGTCCGGCCATCATTTTAGAGCCGTCAAAGTGCATAATCCAATTGGAGTATGCGCCGTACTCTTTAGGGAGTTCGGCTTCGGTCCATTCAGCGACAAAGTCAGCCAAAACTTGTGACTTTATAGCTCGCCGAGGTTTGTAAGTTATATCGAATGGTAGGAGCTCAATGGCCCATTTTGCAATCCTGCCCATTGCGTCGCGGTTGTTTATAATGTTGTTAAGTGGTACTTCGGAGGCCACTATTATCGAACACTCTTGAAAGTAGTGTCGGAGCTTCTGGGATGCCATGAACACCGCATACGCTATCTTCTGATAGTGCGGGTAACGGGACTTGCAGGGGGTTAACACAGTGGATACGTAGTACACTAGTTTTTGAAGAGGGAGTTTATGCCCTTCTGTCTCTCGTTCGACGACGAGTACCGCGCTTACAACTTGATGTGTTGCTACGATGTATAACAACATTGGTTCGCCCAGGTTGGGCGCAGCCAGGACCGGATTCGTTGCCAATATGGCCTTTATTTCTTCGAGTCCGGCGGTGGCAGCATCCGTCCACTCGAAGTATTCAGTGTGCCTGAGGAGGCGATATAGGGGCAATGCCTTTTCTCGTAAGCTGGAGATAAAGCGGCTGAGGGCTGCCACGCATCCAGTCAATTTCTGGATCTGTTTGAGGTTTTTTGGAATATCCAGCTGTGACAGAGCTCGGATCTTGGCCGGATTTGCTTCAATTCCTCTACCGAATACAATGAAGCCCAGGAGCTTTCCGGCTGGTACGCCGAAAATGCATTTTTCCGGATTCAGCTTAATATCATATGCTCGGAGGTTGTCAAATGTGACCCTCAAGTCGTCTACTAGAGTTTCGACGTGTTTAGTTTTGACGACTACGTCGTCTACGTATGCCTCTACTGTTTTGCCGATCTGGGTAGCCAGACATGTCTGAATCAGGCGCTGATATGTTGCGCCGGCGTTTTTAAGTCCGAAGGGCATCGTGTTGAAGCAGAATGGTCCATATGGAGTAATGAATGCCGTTGCGGCTTGATCCGCTTCTGCCATCTTGATTTGATGATAGCCGGAGTATGCGTCCAGGAAGCACAATGAATCGTGCCCTGCAGTGGCATCGATGATTTGGTCGATGCGGGGGAGGGGGAAGGGATCCTTTGGCCAGGCTTTATTTAGGTCTTTGAAATAGACACATAGGCGCCAGGATTTGTCCTTCTTTGGTACCATTACCAGGTTTGCTAGCCAGTCCGGATGTTTGATGTCTCTGATGAATCCGGCTTCCAATATTTTGGCTAGTTCCTCTCCCATTGCCTGTCTTTTGGGTTCGGAAAATCGTCGAAGAGCCTGTTTGACTGGCTTGAATCCTTTTAGGATGTTTAGGCTGTGTTCTGCCAATCTGCGTGGGATTCCGGGCATATCCGAGGGGTGCCAGGCGAAAATGTCCCAGTTTTCCCGAAGGAATTCTCGCAGTGCGGAGTCTACATCAGGGTTCAATTGTGCCCCGATGGAGGCCATCTTTGTCGGGTCCGTTGGGTGGACCTGGAATTTTACTATTTCTTCTGCTGGTTTAAAGGAGGTGGACTTGGATCTCTTATCGAGTATCACATCGTCCCTATTCACCATAGAGCGCAGCGCGGTGAGTTCCTCTGCTGCTAAGGCTTCGGATAGTGCCTTCAGGGCTAATGCGGCCGTCTTGTTTTCGGCGTGGAGTGCTATGTCCGGATCACTAACGAGAGTGATTATTCCACCGGGCCCCGGCATTTTGAGCTTCATGTACCCGTAATGGGGTACGGCTTGGAAGATTGTGAATGTCTCTCGTCCTAATATAGCGTGATATCCGCTGTTGAACGGGGCCACTTGGAACATGACTTCTTCGGATCTGTAATTGTCCGGCGAGCCGAATACCACATCGAGTGTGATTTTTCCTGTGCAGCGCGCTTCCCGGCTAGGGATTATTCCTCTGAAGGTTGTGCTGCTTCGCTCAATGCGGCTCTAGTCTATTTCCATTTTTTGAAGGGTTTCCTCGTAGATGAGGTTTAATCCGCTGCCGCCATCCATGAGTACCTTGGTAAGTCGAAAGCCGTCCACTATTGGACTGAGGACCAATGCGGCTGGTGCTCGGGCTGTTCGGAATTTAGGTTCGTCGCTGGCGTTGAAGGTGATGGCCACGTCGCTCCAAGGGTTTGCTGTGGCTACTTGGTAGACTTCGGCGAGGCTGCGGTTTGTTTGTTTCCACATATTGTTTGATGCGAAAGTCTCGAAGACTGTTGATACCGTCCCTGTATTTTTGGTGTGATTTCCTGGGGCTAGAAGCTCCTTGCCACTTTTGGCCACCTGCCGTAATATCCAACATACTCGAAGGCTATGTGTTGGGACAGCGCCCTCTGTACTGTGAATTGTACAGGGTCTGCTGAGCCATCCCTCCAGTACGGTTCCGTTCCCTTTAAGGGGCTTCTGTTTTTTGGTTTTTGTATCTGGTGCCCGAGTGTAATGCACCCTTTTGTTGCGGACTAGGGTTGTATGCGGGGCCGGATTGTCCCAAAACTTATTTTCGGTTGTCCGGAAACTCTCCATCGCACAGTACTTTCGTACTATGGACGCCAGGTCGGCGAAGCATGTAATTTCACGACGGCTGACGGCGTTCAAGATTCCCTCATCCGTGCAATTATTGCAAAAAATTGAGATTGCGTTTTCCTCTTGGCAGTCCTTTATCCTATCCATAACCAGGAGGAATCTGGCCCAGTAGTGATGTACTGTCTCAGCAAGCTCTTGCCGGATTAGAGATAGATCGCATATGTCTGGGCGGGTGGGTGGAATTAAGTCCGGAACCCTACCCATCTCAAGGCTCGAGGGCCGAGAAGTTTCCAAATTTGGAAGCTTGGATTGCTGGATGTTGTCCAACGAGTCTGGTCTGATGCCTGACTTTAAGTTCAGTGCTCGATCGAAGTCCGTCCCTCCGCGGGAATCCGGCATGGGGGGTTCGGGAGCCCGGACATGACTAGTTTTCAATACAGGAGAAGAGTCGCCGCATTGTTCCTCTACCACTGCGACGTGGTGGGTGACCTGGGGAGAGTTAATCTTTCTCAGATCGGTTTTAAGCCCAATCTGACTGTAGTCTGTAGCGACTCCCAGGGCAGCGATGCGATCCAAGAGCTCGTTTAAGGATGAGAGCTCTATTGGATCCAGCCGCTCGGCGAATTCCGAGCTGACGCGAAGATTGCTTTTGATGACTTGAGAGGTCATTGTTGAAGCGGTGGCCGGGCAGGCGGTCATAAGAAAACCACCTAGCCGGATAGTTTGGCCGGCCGCCAAGGCTCCTTTGGCGAAAATACCGTCCTTGAAGACGGGAGGAGGCATACTTCCTATCGGCGACGGCACAGATGAACTCTCAATGAAAGCACCAATGTCGGTGTCAAAACCGGCGGATCTTGGGTAGGGGGTCCCGAACTGTGCGTCTAGGCGGATGGTAACAGGAGACAAGGGACAGATGTTTTACCCAGGTTCGGGCCCTCTTGATGGAGGTAAAACCCTACGTCCTGGTTGATTGATATTGATATTGTGGATGTTTACAAGAGTGGATCTACCACGAGATCAAGGAGGCTAAACCCTAGAAGCTAGCCTATGGTATGATTGTAATGGTTGATGTTGTGTCCTACAGACTAGAGCCATCCAGTTTATATAGACACCGGAGATGGCTAGGGTTACATAGAGTCGGTTACAATGGTAGGAGATCTACATATCCGTATCGCCAAGGAAAGTCCCATCCGGACACAGGACGAAGTCTTCAATCTTGTATCTTCATATTCTTGGAGTCCGGTCGATGATGATAGTCCGTCCGATGATAGTTCGGCTGACGATGGTAGTCCGGCTATCCGGACACCCCCCAATCCAGGACTCCCTCACCAAGGCTGGGCCTTGCTGGAGGAGTTTTATTCAAAGCAACTGTCAAGGGGGTCCCATAAATCACCCGACCGCGTAAGGAACGCAAAATCTGGGAACATAATTCCGGTATGACGAAAACTAGGGCGGCAAGAGTGGAACAAAACACCAGGCATAAGGCCGAGCCTTCCACCCTTTACCAAGTATATAGATGCATTAATAATATAAGAGATATTGTGATATCCCAACATAACCCTGTCCACCATGGAGCAATCTTCAACTTCACCTGCAACTAACAATGCTATAAGAGGGGCTGAGCAAAGCGGTAACATAGCCAAACAACGATTTGCTAGGAAGGGTGAAAAGGTTAGAGGTTGACATGGCAATTTGGGAGGATTGAAGAACAAGTGATAGGAAGCGCAACATAGCGATAGAACGAAGCAACTAGCATAGCAATGATAGTAGTGAGATCCAGGGTAGCGGTCATCTTGCCTGAAATCCCGCTAGGAAGAAGAACGAGTCCATGAAGAAGATGAAGCCATGAAGACGAACCAAGCGTAGACGAACGAATCCTCACGATCGCAACGAAACGGGAACTATTGAGAAGAAGCACACAACATAGTAAACAGACCACACATGAACAAGACATGATGCACAACAAGCATGATGCATGACAAAGCTATATGAGGCTACTCATGGCAAGAGATGATGCATACCAGAGCAACACATCAAGGCAAGTTTAAATGAGGCCGGAAACAACATATAACAATTCCGGTAAGTCCTCATATGCAAGTTTTGAAGTTGGTCCAGAACTGAATAAACCTTATGTTCAAGTTGTTAAACAGCAAGTTAACACCACGAGGATCTACACGAAATTCTAGTCAAGTTACATATAAAGTTCATTTAATTCGGAGTTACGGCCTAGAAGATATGAGCAAAACAAGTCAAACATGGCATTGATGCAAAATGCATACAAACATCAAGCAAACACCTCAAAGCAAGGATGCAACATGATAATATGAAACTACATGCGAAATCAAGCAAGTTTCATATAAAGCACACTCAAAACGGAGCAATGGTTCAACACATACACTCTATACAAGATTAAAGGACAAGCTGTCCAAAACAGCAACTAGGCATATTGCAAGCACCAAAAAAACATGCTACTGTTGTGGAACGTAGTAATTTCAAAAAAATTCCTACGTACATGCAAGATCATGGTGATGGCATAGCAACGAGAGGGGAGAGTGTTGTCCACGTACCCTCGTAGACCGTAAGCGGAAGCGTTATGACAACGCGGTTGATGTAGTCGTACGTCTTCACGATACGACCGATCCAAGTACCGAACGTACGGCACCTCCGAGTTCAGCACACGTTCAGCTCGATGACGTTCCCCGGGCTCCAATCCAGCTAAGCGTCGGAGATGAGTTCCGTCAGCACGACGGCGTGGTGACGATGATGATGTTCTACCGGTGCAGGGCTTCGCCTAAACTCTGCGACGATATGACCGAGGAGGAATATGGTGGAGGGGGGCACCGCACACGGCTAAGGAACGATCCGTAGATCAACTTGTGTTGTCATGGGGTGCCCCCCTGCCCCCGTATATAAAGGAGCAAGGGGAGGGCCGGCCAAGGAGGAGGAGGCGCGCCCAAGGGGGGAGTCCTACTCCCACCGGGAGTAGGACTCCTCCTTTCCTAGTAGGAGTAGGAGAGAAGGAAGGGGAAGAGAGAAGGGAAGGAAGGAGGGGATGTGGCCTCTCCCCCTAGTCCAATTCGGACTAGGCCTTGGGGGGGGGGCGGCCTGCCCTAGGCAGCTCCTCTCTCTTTCCCGTATGGCCCAATAAGGCCCAATACTTCTCTCCGGCGAATTCCCGTAACTCTCCGGTACTCCGATAAATACCCGAACCACTCGGAACCTTTCCGAACTCCGAATATAGTCGTCCAATATATCGATCTTTACGTCTCGACCATTTCGAGACTCCTCGTCATGTCCCCGATCTCATCCGGGACTCCAAACTCCTTCGGTACATCAAAACTCATAAACTCATAATATAACTGTCATCGAAACCTTAAGCGTGCGGACCCTACGGGTTCGAGAACTATGTAGACATGACCTAGAACTATTCTCGGTCAATAACCAATAGCGGAACCTGGATGCCCATATTGGCTCCTACATATTCTACGAAGATCTTTATCGGTCAAACCGCATAACAACACACGTTGTTCCCTTTGTCATCGGTATGTTACTTGCCCAAGATTCGATCGTCGGTATCCAATACCTAGTTCAATCTCGTTACCGGCAAGTCTCTTTACTCGTTACGTAATGCATCATCCCGCAACTAACTCATTAGTCACATTGCTTACAAGGCTTATAGTGATGTGCATTACCGAGAGGGCCCAGAGATACCTCTCCGACAATCGGAGTGACAAAACCTAATCTCGAAATACGCCAACCCAACATGTACCTTTGGAGACACCTGTAGTACTCCTTTATAATCACCCAGTTACGTTGTGACGTTTGGTAGCACCCAAAGTGTTCCTCCGGTAAACGGGAGTTGCATAATCTCATAGTTACAGGAACATGTATAAGTCATGAAGAAAGCAATAGCAATATACTAAACGATCAAGTGCTAAGCTAACGGAATGGGTCAAGTCAATCACACCATTCTCCTAATGATGTGATCCCGTTAATCAAATGACAACTCTTCTGTCCATGGTTAGGAAACATAACCATCTTTGATAAACGAGCTAGTCAAGTAGAGGCATACTAGTGACACTATGTTTGTCTATCTATTCACACATGTATTATGTTTCCGGTTAATACAATTCTAGCATGAATAATAAACATTTATCATGATATAAGGAAATAAATAATAACTTTATTATTGCCTCTAGGGCATATTTCCTTCAGTCTCCCACTTGCACTAGAGTCAATAATCTAGTTCACATCGCCATGTGATTTAGCACCAATATTCACATCTGTATGTGATTAATACCCATAGTTCACATCGTCATGTGATCAACACCCAAAGGGTTTACTAGAGTCAATAATCTAGTTCACATTGCTATGTGATTAACACCCAAAGAGTACTAAGGTATGATCATGTTTTGCTTGTGAGAGAACTTTAGTCAACGGGTCTGTCATATTCAGAGCCGTATGTATTTTGCAAATATTCTATGTCTACAATGCTTTGCACGTAGCTACTCTAGCTAATTGCTCCCACTTTCAATATGTATCCAGATTGAGACTTAGAGTCATTGGGATCAGTGTAAAAGTTTGCATCGATGTAACTCTTTACGACGAACTCTTTTATCACCTCCATAATCGAGAAACATATCCTTATTCTACTAAGGATAATTTTGACCAATGTCCAGTGATCTACTCCTAGATCACTATTGTACTCCCTTGCCAAACCAGGGCAGAGTATACAATAGGTCTGGTCCATAGCATGGCATACTTTTATAGAACCTATGACTGATGCATAGGGAATGACTTTCATTCTCTTTCTATTTTCTGCCGTGGTCGGGTCTTGAGTCTTACTCAATTTCACACCTTTGCAACACAGGCAAGAACTCTTTCTTTGACTGTTCCATTTTGAACTATTTTAAAATCTTGACAAGGTATGTACTTATTGAAAAACTTATCAAGCGTCTTGATCTATCTCAATAGATCTTGATGCTTAATATGTAAGTAGCTTCACTGAGGTCTTTATTTGAAAAACCTCCTTTCAAACACTCCTTTATGCTTTGCAGAATAATTCTACATTATTTCCGATCAACAATATGTCATTCACATATACTTATCAGAAATGTTGTAGTGCTCCCACTCACTTTCTTGTAAATACAGGCCTTTCCAAAAGTCTGTATAAAACCATATGCTTTGATCAACTCATCAAAGCGTATATTCCAACTCCGAGATGCTTGCACCAGTCCATTGATGGATCGCTGGAGCTTGCACATTTTGTTAGCACCTTTAGGATTAGCAAAACCTTCTGTTTGCATCATATACAACTCTTGTTTAAAAATCCATTAAGGAATGCAGTTTTGACATCCATTTGCCAGATTTCATAAAATGCGGCAATTGCTAACATGATTCAGACAGACTTAAGCATCGATACGAGTGAGAAAATCTCATCGTATTCAACACCTTGAACTTGTCGAAAACCTTTTGCAACAAGTCGAGCTTAGTAGATAGTAACACTACTATCAACGTCCGTCTTCCTCTTGAAGATCCATTTATTTTCTATGGCTTGCCGATCATCGGGCAAGTCCACCAAAGTCCACACTTTGTTCTCATACATGGATCCTATCTCAGATTTTATGGCCTCCAGCCATTTTGCGGAATCTGGGCTCATCATCGCTTCCTCATAGTTCGTAGGTTTATCATGGTCTAGTAACATGATTTTCAGAACAGGATTACCATACCACTTTGGTGCGGACCGTACTCTGGAAGACCTATGAGGTTCTATAGTAACTTGATCTGAAGTTTCATGATCATCATCATTAGCTTCCTCACTAATTGGTGTAGGAATCACTGGAACTGATTTCAGTGACGAACTACTTTCCAATAAGGGAGAAGGTATAATTACCTTATCAAGTTCTACTTTCCTCCCACTCACTTCTTTCGAGAGAAACTTCTTCCCTAGAAAGGATCCATATTAGCAACGAATAACTTACCTTCGGATCTGTGATAGAAGGTGTATTATATGAAGACGCACTTCTCTGATTTGGGTTCAAGCTTATCAAGTTGAAAACCTTTTTTCATATAAGCATCGCAACTCCAAACTTTAAGAAACGACAGCTTAGGTTTATTGCTAAACCATAGTTCATATGGTGTCATCTCAACGGATTTAGATGGTGCCCTATTAAACGTGAATGCAGCTGTCTCTAACGCATAACCCCAAAACAATAGTGGTAAATCAGTAAGAGACATCATAGATCGCACCATATCCAATAAAGTGCGGTTACGACGTTCGGACACACCATAACGTTGTGGTGTTCCAGGTGGTGTGAGCTGTGAAACTATTCCACTTTGTTTTAATTGAAGACCAAACTTGTAACTCAAATATTCGTCTCCGCGATCAGATCGCAGAAATTTTCTTTTCTTGTTACCATGATTTTCCCACTTCACTCTGAAATTCTTTGAACCTTTCAACTATTTCAGACTTATGTTTCATCAAGTAGATATTCCCATATCTGCTCAAATCATCTTGTGAAGGTCAGAAAATAATGATACTTGCCACGAGCATCAACACTCATTGGATCGCATACATTGGTATGTATTATTTCCAATAAGTCAGTAGCTCGTTCCATTGTTTTGGAGAACAGAGTTTTAATCATCTTGCCCAAAAGGCACGATTCGCAAGCATCAAATGATTCATAACCAATTCATCCGAAAATCCATCTTTATGGAGTTTCTTCATGCGCTTTACACCGATATGACCCAAACGGCAGTGCCACAAATAAGTTGCACTATCATTATTAACTTTGCATCTTTTGGTTTCAACATTATGAATATGTGTATCACTACGATCGAGATCCAACAAACTATTTTCATTGGGTGTATGACCATTGAAGGTTTTATTCATGTAAACAGAACAACAATTATTCTCTGACTTTAAATGAATAACCGTATTGCAATAAACATGATCAAATCATATTCATGCTCAACGCAAACGCCAAATAACATTTATTTAGGTTTAACACTAATCCCGAAAGTATAGGGAGTGTGCGATGATGATCATATCAATCTTGGAACCACTTCCAACACACATCGTCACTTCACCCTCAACTAGTCTCTGTTTATTCTGTAACTCCTGTTTCGAGTTACTAATCTTAGCAACCGAACAAGTATCAAATACTCAGGGGCTACTATAAACACTAGTAAGGCACACATCAATAACCTGTATATCAAATATACCCTTGTTCACTTCGCCATCCTTCTTATCCACCAAATATTCAGGGCATTTCCGCTTCCAGTGACCATTTCCTTTGTAGTGTAAGCACTTAGTTTCAGGCTTTGGTCCAGCTGTGGGCTTCTTCGCGGGAGTGACAACTTGTTTGCCATTCTACTTGAAGTTTCCCTTTCTTTCCCTTTGCCCTTTTCTTGAAACCAGTGGTCTTGTCAATCATCAACACTTGATGCTCTTTCTTGATTTCTACCTTCGTTGATTTCAACATCACGAAGAGCTCGGGAATCGTTTTCGTCATCCCTTGCATACTATAGTTCATCATGAAGTTCTAGTAACTTAGTGATGGTGACTAGAGAATTCTGTCAATCACTATCTTATCTGGAAGATTAACTCCCACTTGATTCAAGCGATTGAAGTACCCAGACAATCTGAGCACATGCTCACTAGTTGAGCGATTCTCCTCCATCTTTTAGCCATAGAACTTGTTGGAGACTTTATGTCTCTCAACTCGGGTATTTGCTTGAAATATTAACTTCAATTCCTGGAACCTCTCATATGGTCCATGATGTTCAAAACGTCTTTGAAGTCCCGATTCTAAGCCGTTAAGCATGGTGGACTAAACTATCAAGTAGTCATCATATTGAGCTAGCCAAACGTTCATAACGTCTGCATCTGCTCTTGCAATAGGTCTGTCACCTAGCGGTGCATTAAGGACATAATTCTTCTGTGCAGCAATGAGGATAAACCTCAGATCACGGATCCAATCCGCATCATTGCTACTAACATCTTTCAACACAATTTTCTCTAGGAACATATCAAAATAAACATATGAAAGCAACAACGCAAGCTATTGATCTACAACATAATTTGCAAAATACTACCAGGACTAAGTTCATGATAAATTAAAGTTCAATTAATCATATTACTTAAGAACTCCCACTTAGATAGACATCCCTCTAATCCTCTAAGTGATTACGTGATCCATATCAACTACACCATGTCCGATCATCACGTGAGATGGAGTAGTTTCAATGGTGAACATCACTATGTTGATCATATCTACTATATGATTCACGCTTGACCTGTCGGTCTCCGTGTTCCGAGGCCATATCTGTATATGCCAGGCTCGTCAAGTTTAACCTGAGTATTCCGCGTGCGCAACTGTTTTGCACCCGTTGTATTTGAACGTAGAGCCTATCACACCCGATCATCATGTCAGGACCCCGACTCAATGCCACATCGATCTAGCATGTAACACCTCGTATCACTTTGCGGCCTCACGCACGGTATTCCCACGGTGTCGTCTTACCTTTGCCCGGGACCGTTTGCGCCTTTTGGCACACGTATATGATAGTGTCGCTAGCATCCATATGATAAGGAGCCCGGGCTGACATGGCTAGTCGTAAACCCAAAGTGGCACTAACTTACAGGGACAGGCATCCGTGACCCAGCATCGAACGTGTCGGTCATCAGCGAGTGAATCCAGGCTGTAGCACTGGGCTAGCAGGACTCCGGAGAACCGGGCTGTAGCGGGCTAACAGGACTCCGGTATTCATCGCGTGACATTTCCCCGAAGGGACAGACACAGGAACGAAGAAGGACACATGCCGGCCAGCCTAAATGTTCCGGAGCAGTAGCAAGCTACCATGGCTCGGTGGAAACACTAGGAGACATTTCCCGGTAAGAGAGGCTACTAAAGATAAACAACTAGATAGTCAGATCCCACACATACCAAGCATTTCAAACATACACACAATATGCTCGATATGTGCCATACAACATGGCATCACAAGATGACTCTACGACTCAAGCAGTTTATTCAATAGGCTCCGAGGAGCGAGATATTACAAACATGAGTCTCATGACCCAACAATCAGAGCATACAAGTCAAAGCACATGCGGAAGCTTAACATGTCTGAGTACAGACAACTATAAATGAAAAAGGCTGAGAAGCCTGACTATCTACCAGATCCTGCCGAGGACACAAGATCGTAGCTGAGGTAACAAGCTAAACGTCGAAGACCACGCGGAATTACTAGTGAGACTGAAGTCTCTCTGCAAAAACATAAAATAGGCAAACGTGAGTACAAATGTACCCAGCAAGACTTACATCAGAACTATCTACATATGCATCATTATCAACAAAGGGATGGTGGGGTTTAACTGCAGCAAGCCAGCTTTGACTCGGTGGCTAACCTGAACTACGACTGCAATGTAACTCTTTTGTGGTGGCGCACACGAGTCCACATATTCACCATATCAATACACCACTATGGATCCGCTCCCGTCTCCCTACGAGAACGCCATCCATAGCACTCACGCTTATCTTGCGTATTTTAGAGTATCCACTTTCACTTGTCTATGAACTATGCAAGGGGTCCAAGTTTCCATATCCGAGGAATCCGGCTATTCGAATAGATGATGTTAACCCTGCAGGGGTGTACTTCTTCACACACGCTTTCGCCACTTACCGCCCTGTACACGTCTTGTACCTGGCAACCTTCAAGCGGAAGCCGGGCGAGGGAGTCGGCCACGACCTGACTAACCGAACAAGTCTCTAGTCCAGGTTTATCGCCTATTCGGGTTCCATCCGCAAGGAGATCCGACCGGGGTGTCGCTTACGGCCCCAAACGATGTGTGCAGGGTTCCCAAGCCCACCAACCGGGTGCCACTTGGTACACCGGGCCACTGTGCCTAGTCTGTCCCAAGCCCACCTGTACCGGGTGCCACTTGGTAGACTACTAACACTACCTACAAACACCAGAAACTAGTTGCAACTCCTGGACAGAGATCATGTTGATTAATAAGTCGAGAGAGCTTGGAGCGCCCGGAGCCCAATGTGTGGTAGTAACTGATCATGGATCACAAACATAGAACTCAGTTCCTGAGGACGGCTGCAATGAGACAACCCACCATGTACTCCTACATGGCCTCTCACCGCTACCTTTACCAAATCGTGTTCACACACTTAGCTCACACACAGTAGGACATGTTCACACGCCTCTGATTCATCCCCGATGAATCAGACCTGACTCAACTCTAAGCAGTAGCAGGCATGACAAACAAGCATGAATGAGTAGGCACATCAGGGCTCAAACAACTCCTACTAATGCTAGTGGGTTTCATCTATTTACTGTGGCAATGACAGGTCATGCAAAGGATAAAGGGTTCAGCTACCGCAGCAAGTATCAAATAAGTCGTTGTTGTCCTAATGCAGTAAAAGAGAGCAGGAGCGAGAGAGTAGGATTGTATCGGAATGAACAAGGGGGTTTTGCTTGCCTGGCACTTCTGAAGATAACATTGAGTCTTCATCAGTGTCAACGATCACAACGTCGGAACATCGTCTACCGGGAGGGAACAGATACCGGCAACAAAGAAGAACACAATCAATGCAATGCACAAAATGATGCATGCTATGACATGGCAATATGAATGTGTTTTGAGCTAATGCAACTAGCAACAGATTAAATGAAGTTGGTTTGAATACAAGATTCAAATTCAAACTCCATATGTGATTATTCAAATGCCATTTAATTCATTTGTCCTAAACAGTAGTGATAAGTTGTTCTAACATGCATGAAAATGGTACAGATGGATTCCTTGAATTTTTTTGATAATTTTTCATATATAATTTATTTAATTTGGAGCTACGGTTGAATTTCTATGATTTATTGAAGTTTTAGCTATTTTCTGGAATTTCCTGATTATTTTTAAATCCAGAAAATACTTATTGCGTCAGCCCCACGTCACTGTGACGTCAGCAGAGTCAACTGGGCGCCCCAGGTCAAACCTGACCAGTGGGGCCCACTGGTCAGTGACTAGTGCTGGTTAGTGACAATGACAGGTGGGACCAGGTCAACAACCACGTCAGCTTGGTCAAAGCTGACGTGTGGGCCCATGGTGGTTAGATTAAAACTTAACAGAAAAAGATAAGGATTAAATAAGGGCGTGGGGCCCATACGTCAGCGGCTCTGGGGAGGTTATCTGGCCGTGATTAGTGCTAATCACGCGGCCACGTCGGCTAGTGACGCTGGCGACCATGGCGACGGCGGGACCTCGCCGGAGTTTCTCGGGATGGCGCTACAGCCCGCGGTTGGTCGCGCTGAGGGCACCAAGAGGGAGCCCGTGCTCCCGCGCATCTAGTGGCGCATGCAGCTAGGCACAGGGACGCCGGGGTTCGCCGGAAACGGGCTCCTGGCGGCGGCCGGAGTTCGGCCATGTGCGGGGTTGGGGCTGCGGCGCGCTAGGGGAGAAGCTGATGGTCCAGACGGCATCCGCGGGCCACCAGAAGCGCGCTGGTGCCACGGGTTCGAGCAGAGGGGCTCAGGTCAGGAGAGCTACGCGGCCATGGCGGACGGCGGTGCTCGGGAATGTGGGCGGGGGTGCTACGGCATGGAAACGAGCAAAACGAAGGAGGGGAAACGGAGTGGAGCTCACAGCGAGTTCGTCGGCGGTCTCGTTGGGCTCGGGGACGGGTTGTGGACGACATATCGGCGACGGAGATCGGCGGTGCCCGAGGTTGAAGATGATGTCGATGGCGGCGATACGGCGCGTCCCCGGTTGCTTGGCTCGTCGAGGAGGCGTAGAAGGCGAAGGTGGGGCTCTCGGGCA
>NC_057798.1:261462883-261473547 GCF_018294505.1 Triticum aestivum | reverse complement strand
AGTGGAGCTCACAGCGAGTTCGTCGGCGGTCTCGTTGGGCTCGGGGACGGGTTGTGGACGACATATCGGCGACGGAGATCGGCGGTGCCCGAGGTTGAAGATGATGTCGATGGCGGCGATACGGCGCGTCCCCGGTTGCTTGGCTCGTCGAGGAGGCATAGAAGGCGAAGGTGGGGCTCTCGGGCACGTCAGAGGGGTGAGGGGAAGGCGGTGGCCGCGGCAGCAGCAAGCGGCGGCGACGGGCTCCGCTCGGTGAGGAGAACAGAGGAGGGGGGGGAATGTTCCGGGGAGAGGATGGGGACGCGGGAGAGTGAGGAAGAGAGGCAGGGAGGTGCGTGGCGTCTCCGGGCGTCATGGAGGAAGCAGGAGGTGGCCAGGGGGAAGCAGGAGGTGGCCGAGGCCTCTCGGGCGTGCGCCACGCCTCGCCTCTGTTCGTCCTCCTGGCAGAGGAGGAAGATGACAAGGGGGAGGAGGTGGGCTGGGCCGGCCAGATGGAGCTGGGCCAGGTAAGTGGCGCCAGGTAAGTGGCCCAGGTGGCCTTCTCTCCCTTTCTATTTATTTCTGTTCTGTTTTGTTTTGTTTTATTTAATTTATTTTGCCACTGTTTTGAATTTAAAATAATTCAAATAATGCCAAAAACTCCTCTGAATATTTTATATTGCTAGAGGGACTTTTCCAAAAGCTTATGAAATATTTCAGGGGGTATTTGAAATTATATTCTAATTATATGAATATAATTCAAATTCAAATAGCTAATGAATTAAATCCAAAGTCCCAAAAATAATTCCTTAAAAATGTTCAATATTTTGGTTGGGACCAGAACCCTTACCAAAATTTATCAAACATTTAAGAAGAGCATTTTTGGAGCAATGAATGAGATTTCTAGGGTTTTTGCCCCTCTTTTATTAAAGTTTTTGAGGCTTCCAAAATTCCTCAGTTCAAGTTTCGAAAATATAGACATGATGCACACATGAAGCTAGCCTAGAGCACTACCAGCAGCTAGGGATGTGACAACTCACCCCCACTAAACAAGAATCTCGTCTCGAGATTCAAGCGTAGGGTAAGGTGAAGGGTAACGCAGACTAGTATAATCTTCACAACCCAGGGTGCACTTCAGTTGAACGTTGATTCATTCACCATCATTGTCTTGAAGTCTTGCCTTGAAAAATCCTGTCAACATGACATGGAGGGAAGAAGGAGACTCTAGAAGGGTCGATCTTCTCGAAGATCGAACAACTCACGGAATGAGACATAAGACCATCTCTCGGGTTGAGACACGAGATACACATCAAGAGGGGTGGAAAGAAACGGATGACGAAGGTTCACTAGGTGGACAACAATTCCACACTTAAGAAGGTGGTAATCGATTGTCAACGTAGCGAGGATCTTAGTTGCCATGATAGCACAACGGGGCACCTTAGGGATGGTGACTCGTAGATATATCCCCTTAAGTGGCAAAAAGAATTACTTTTGATTCAAAGATCATTGAAACTCTTTATACCAATTTAAGGCAATTCTCGACCAATCGTTTGGAGGGGGTCGGTAGAATGGCATACTCGGACTTGGATGATGTGGATTACCTTGTTGAAGACAACGTAATGGATGAATTTGCTTATCACCGGAAATGGAAGAGAACCATGGTAGAATGGCACATTGGCGGTGCAAGCTGGGAACAAAATGCAAATGCTGGGAATGATTCTGGTAACTGGGGAAGAACCCAACAATAGAGAGTGAATTCACTGTTTGAGAAGGTCACAGCATTGCCGAGGGAACTGAGAGCATCTCAATTAGAGCCGATGATAACACGTAGCGCTTGTGCGTGCTCTCAAGAACTTGAGCATTTCCACAATCATCAAGGTTTTATCAACAACCGCGTCAAGGGTGTTGACAACACAACATACTACCATGATGAACAGCGATGGACGATGCAGATGCGAAGGAGGATAACACTTACTCAGAATTCACCTTAGCGAGGCCAAGCAAATAAAATTTGGATGATCGACCGAGAGACATTTAGCACTCCGCTTCTAATGTTCTCCTTGATGTGCTAGCGTAATCCATTCATAGATATGGTTTGATAACTAGAACATCAAGTAAAGGTCGGACTTCGGGAGCAATAGAATCCATAAGGAACAGTTACGGAGGTAAATCCTACGAAATCCTTATGGGGAGGTGGCCAACTTCCTCAAACAAGATACTACAATAATAGGTCTTCCGGCTGGGTGTGTTGGCCACGACATCCACTTTACCGGTTATCGAGGGACCAATATTATAGTTCTTGGGAAATATTCCAACCATCATATCTGCCTGAGACTCAGATCTGGTTGGTGTCAGGATATTCCAGACTCATCGAGTCTAGGAAGAAAAATGAAAGTTTGCAACACAAATCGACGAGATGACGTTGCGAGATTCTCAGGAAATGAACTACGATAGCAAGCTCCAAAACATGAGCTGGTTCTGCTACAAACATGTGAACACGTTGTTCCAGACAAGCATGCCCACATGGTAGTCTTACAATAAAACACTACCGAGTTCTGGTTGGGAGCCATCATCGAGGATATCGAAGTCTTTACGCAAGTCCATGGATTAGATCCCAAGCATAGACTTCTTTTCCTTGAACGAGTCAATCAGTGGCTTGGTGTGCTAGGATATACATATGGAATGAAGATGATCAGTCTAACAGACCACAGAATACTTCGCACATGCATGACTGACTTGGGATGATTCCAGAGGAGCAAAAACAAACTTTCTCGAATTCATGGCGGCAACTTACATCAAATGCACGTGAATTAGAGGAAGTCACTGCTTTCATCCAAGCGTAGGCTTCATGAACGGAACACGAAGGCATTGCTTACAAAGTTTCCAACACTAGCTTAATGTTCAACAAAATCATGGAGGAGATAAGGATGTTGTCAATGGGCTCAACAACAATTCATCTGGGTTCCCTTTTAGAAGGAATTCCATAGTTAAGTGAACACGGTGATAGCATTGGTCAGACCCATAAGATATAATGGCGTATGCTCGAGGAGTCAACCACGAGTAAGACAACATTACAAACATCGTTGGTTCTGATTTGATTTGACGATAGCCCACACTCAAATCAAAGGATTGATAAGACAATAGGTCCAGCAACTGATCACAGGGACCAATCGATGAAGATATCATCTTTCTTCAACACACACTACACAAGAATATCCCTTTGGAACGAACTAAGTCAGGCAAGCTTTTATCTCCCAACTCTCCAAGTTGTTGTTTAGCTTGACCAACTAGCTCAGGGGTATCCCACACAGATCCTTGGAGAAGGGGTGGTTTACAGGAATAAACCAACTTGATCACGAACTCAACATAGCGGTCAGGTGACAACCTGGTAATATTTCCGAGAAGATATACGGAAAATCACGAACCACCGATATGTTACTAAGCTCGAGAACAATCTTGCTTTTCAGGGCAAGATGATATGATCAAATGAGCGAGGACTTGACAAAATCCTAACTCATTAATCAAAGAGTGCATCAGGAAATAAGGACTAGGTGGCACGATCAGTCTTAGAAGGATGATTCAAAAACCAACACGCTAAGAATGAAATTATTATCCTTTAGCTACCAAGCAACGAGGTTGCTGGGAGTATTGATTTCACACACCATGATTCACTTGTCGGCACTCCGGCCGCAACAACACGGAACCGAGGAATGAAAAAGGATGGCGAGAATATCACTATGTCAAGAATTCACAAAAGGTGGTGCAATTCTCATGAAATTCCTGTCATAAAGAAGGTAATACTTCAGGGTAGAGCAGACCAGAAGCTGGATTGTAACTTGATCTGCGGAACACAACTACTTTGACCCAATCCTAAATATGGATGAGGTACTGGAGTTTGTTTCTCCAAGTCATTCAGGACAGAATGGCTTGACGGACCACAAGAGTAATAAGCATTGATAACACGAATGCACAATTACTCCTGACTATTAATTGATAGACGAGAGCCAGAAAACAACTAAAGAGGGACAACTCAAAGGAACATATGATTTTCTGAGTTGTGAATGCATAGATTAGCATGTCGAACGAGTTCAACATATTTCTTCCGGACAATCCATGCGGAAAGGTAGAACTGGCAGAGTCACAATTATGAATGGAGAACCCATAGAGAGCACTCCTGTTGTGATGTTTTGATCCAACAAACTTTTGCCGTAAGTGGTTCATGGTATTTGGAAGAAGGATATACCACGGACCTCGAGAACTACTGCAAAGGTTACTAATATCCTAAAGGCGCTAGCAATTACTATCAACATGAAGTAAGTAGAGTGAATCTCGGGTTCAAGAACCCAGGAATAGAATACCTACTACTAAGTAGCATCACGGGATGCTTTCGAGAATGATGGCCAGAATCATCACACTGGGAACACAAATCATGGCTAAATTACTAGATGATCCCCTAAGACACCTAGGGTCATAATACTAGCTCCAACATATATGTCAAGGCAATAAAGTACCTCAACTCACTGATTTGTGTGATTAATCTGACCAAAGGCACATCGGAAACAGGAGGAAGGGATTTGCAAATGCATCCGACTATTTAGAAACCTGGGATGAGTCGGACAGCATAACGGCTGTAAATGCTCAGAAAAGATTTGAGACATTCACAAAAATGGTGGCATAACCACTCAGAAGCACAATACCAAGGTTTCGAGATCAACAGTTAACATACGGAGATAGAAACTGAACTGAGGCTTAATCCAACAATCTTATAAGTCTACGGATTAGTAACACGTGATCCTGATAGGAAGAAGAGATAGCCTACTTCTTAATCCCCGTAGGAAAGATAAGATGACTCAGATCAAAGGGCATAAGGTATAAAGAGTAAAAAGAGCCTTATGTTCCATCCCACAATCAATTCCCTTATATAACTAAAGAATTTCTAGACTCAACTTCGACCAGTTTGGCTTGGTAATCCTACAGGCAGTCAAGCTCTGATACCAAAGCTGTCAGGACCCCGACTCAATGCCACATCGATCTAGCATGTAACACCTTGTATCACTTTGCGGCCTCACGCACGGTATTCCCACGGTGTCGTCTTACCTTTGCCCGGGACCGTTTGCGCCTTTTGGCACACGTATATGATAGTGTCGCTAGCATCCATATGATAAGGAGCCCGGGCTGACATGGCTAGTCGTAAACCCAAAGTGGCACTAACTTACAGGGACAGGCATCCGTGACCCAGCATCGAACGTGTCGGTCATCAGCGAGTGAATCCAGGCTGTAGCACTGGGCTAGCAGGACTCCGGAGAACCGGGCTGTAGCGGGCTAACAGGACTCCGGTATTCATCGCGTGACATTTCCCCGAAGGGACAGACACAGGAACGAAGAAGGACACATGCCGGCCAGCCTAAATGTTCCGGAGCAGTAGCAAGCTACCATGGCTCGGTGGAAACACTAGGAGACATTTCCCGGTAAGAGAGGCTACTAAAGATAAACAACTAGATAGTCAGATCCCACACATACCAAGCATTTCAAACATACACACAATATGCTCGATATGTGCCATACAACATGGCATCACAAGATGACTCTACGAATCAAGCAGTTTATTCAATAGGCTCCGAGGAGCGAGATATTACAAACATGAGTCTCATGACCCAACAATCAGAGCATACAAGTCAAAGCACATGCGGAAGCTTAACATGTCTGAGTACAGACAACTATAAATGAAAAAGGCTGAGAAGCCTGACTATCTACCAGATCCTGCTGAGGACACAAGATCGTAGCTGAGGTAACAAGCTAAACGTCGAAGACCACGCGGAATTACTAGTGAGACTAAAGTCTCTCTGCAAAAACATAAAATAGGCAAACGTGAGTACAAATGTACCCAGCAAGACTTACATCAGAACTATCTACATATGCATCATTATCAACAAAGGGATGGTGGGGTTTAACTGCAGCAAGCCAGCTTTGACTCGGTGGCTAACCTGAACTACGACTGCAATGTAACTCTTTTGTGGTGGCGCACACGAGTCCACATATTCACCATATCAATACACCACTATGGATCCACTCCCGTCTCCCTACGAGAACGCCATCCATAGAACTCACGCTTATCTTGCGTATTTTAGAGTATCCACTTTCACTTGTCTATGAACTATGCAAGGGGTCCAAGTTTCCATATCCGAGGAATCCGGCTATTCGAATAGATGATGTTAACCCTGCAGGGGTGTACTTCTTCACACACGCTTTCGCCACTTACCGCCCTGTACACGTCTTGTACCTCGGCAACCTTCAAGCGGAAGCCGGGCAAGGGAGTCGGCCACGACCTGACTAACCGAACAAGTCTCTAGTCCAGGTTTATCGCCTATTCGGGTTCCATCCGCAAGGAGATCCGGCCGGGGTGTCGCTTACGGCCCCAAACGATGTGTGCAGGGTTCCCAAGCCCACCAACCGGGTGCCACTTGGTACACCGGGCCACTGTGCCTAGTCTGTCCCAAGCCCACCTGTACCGGGTGCCACTTGGTAGACTACTAACACTACCTACAAACACCAGAAACTAGTTGCAACTCCTGGACAGAGATCATGTTGATTAATAAGTCGAGAGAGCTTGGAGCGCCCGGAGCCCAATGTGTGGTAGTAACTGATCATGGATCACAAACATAGAACTCAGTTCCTGAGGACGGCTGCAATGAGACAACCCACCATGTACTCCTACATGGCCTCTCACCGCTACCTTTACCAAATCGTGTTCACACACTTAGCTCACACACAGTAGGACATGTTCACACGCCTCTGATTCATCCCCGATGAATCAGACCTGACTCAACTCTAAGCAGTAGCAGGCATGACAAACAAGCATGAATGAGTAGGCACATCAGGGCTCAAACAACTCCTACTAATGCTAGTGGGTTTCATCTATTTACTGTGGCAATGACAGGTCATGCAAAGGATAAAGGGTTCAGCTACCGCAGCAAGTATCAAATAAGTCGTTGTTGTCCTAATGCAGTAAAAGAGAGCAGGAGCGAGAGAGTAGGATTGTATCGGAATGAACAAGGGGGTTTTGCTTGCCTGGCACTTCTGAAGATAACATTGAGTCTTCATCAGTGTCAACGATCACAACGTCGGAACATCGTCTACCGGGAGGGAACAGATACCGGCAACAAAGAAGAACACAATCAATGCAATGCACAAAATGATGCATGCTATGACATGGCAATATGAATGTGTTTTGAGCTAATGCAACTAGCAACAGATTAAATGAAGTTGGTTTGAATACAAGATTCAAATTCAAACTCCATATGTGATTATTCAAATGCCATTTAATTCATTTGTCCTAAACAGTAGTGATAAGTTGTTCTAACATGCATGAAAATGGTACATATGGATTCCTTGAATTTTTTTGATAATTTTTCATATATAATTTATTTAATTTGGAGCTACGGTTGAATTTCTATGATTTATTGAAGTTTTAGCTATTTTCTGGAATTTCCTGATTATTTTTAAATCCAGAAAATACTTATTGCGTCAGCCCCACGTCACTGTGACGTCAGCAGAGTCAACTGGGCGCCCCAGGTCAAACCTGACTAGTGGGGCCCACTGGTCAGTGACTAGTGCTGGTTAGTGACAATGACAGGTGGGACCAGGTCAACAACCACGTCAGCTTGGTCAAAGCTGACGTGTGGGCCCATGGTGGTTAGATTAAAACTTAACAGAAAAAGATAAGGATTAAATAAGGGCGTGGGGCCCATACGTCAGCGGCTCTGGGGAGGTTATCTGGCCGTGATTAGTGCTAATCACGCGGCCACGTCGGCTAGTGACGCTGGCGACCATGGCGACGGCGGGACCTCGCCGGAGTTTCTCGGGATGGCGCTACAGCCCGCGGTTGGTCGCGCTGAGGGCACCAAGAGGGAGCCCGTGCTCCCGCGCATCTAGTGGCGCATGCAGCTAGGCACAGGGAGGCCAGGGTTCGCCGGAAACGGGCTCCTGGCGGCGGCCGAAGTTCGGCCATGTGCGGGGTTGGGGCTGCGGCGCGCTAGGGGAGAAGCTGATGGTCCAGACGGCATCCGCGGGCCACTAGAAGCGCGCTGGTGCCACGGGTTCGAGCAGAGGGGCTCAGGTCAGGAGAGCTACGTGGCCATGGCAGACGGCGGTGCTCGGGAATGTGGGCGGGGGTGCTACGGCATGGAAACGAGCAAAACGAAGGAGGGGAAACGGAGTGGAGCTCACAGCGAGTTCGTCGGCGGTCTCGTTGGGCTCGGGGACGGGTTGTGGACGACATATCGGCGACGGAGATCGGCGGTGCCCGAGGTTGAAGATGATGTCGATGGCGGCGATACGGCGCGTCCCCGGTTGCTTGGCTCGTCGAGGAGGCGTAGAAGGCGAAGGTGGGGCTCTCGGGCATGTCAGAGGGGTGAGGGGAAGGCGGTGGCCGCGGCAGCAGCAAGCGGCGGCGACGGGCTCCACTCGGTGAGGAGAACAGAGGAGGGGGGAGTGTTCCGGGGAGAGGATGGGGACGCGGGAGAGTGAGGAAGAGAGGCAGGGAGGTGCGTGGCGTCTCCGGGTGTCGTGGAGGAAGGAGGAGGTGGCCAGGGGGAAGCAGGAGGTGGCCGAGGCCTCTCGGGCGTGCGCCACGCCTCGCCTCTGTTCGTCCTCCTAGCAGAGGAGGAAGATGACAAGGGGGAGGAGGTGGGCTGGGCCGGCCAGATGGAGCTGGGCCAGGTAAGTGGCGCCAGGTAAGTGGCCCAGGTGGCCTTCTCTCCCTTTCTATTTATTTCTGTACTGTTTTGTTTTGTTTTATTTAATTTATTTTGCCACTGTTTTGAATTTAAAATAATTCAAACAATGCCAAAAACTCCTCTGAATATTTTATATTGCTAGAGGGACTTTTCCAAAAGCTTATGAAATATTTCAGGGGGTATTTGAAATTATATTCTAATTATATGAATATAATTCAAATTCAAATAGCTAATGAATTAAATCCAAAGTCCCAAAAATAATTCCTTAAAAATGTTCAATATTTTGGTTGGGACCAGAACCCTTACCAAAATTTATCAAACATTTAAGAAGAGCATTTTTGGAGCAATGAATGAGATTTCTAGGGTTTTTGCCCCTCTTTTATTAAAGTTTTTGAGGCTTCCAAAATTCCTCAGTTCAAGTTTCGAAAATATAGACATGATGCACACATGAAGCTAGCCTAGAGCACTACCAGCAGCTAGGGATGTGACACATCACGTGGTGTCTCAGCACGAAGAACTTTCGCAACGGTGCATACTCAGGGAGAACACTTCTTGATAATTAGTGAGAGATCATCTTATAATGCTACCGTCAAACAAAACAGAATAAGATGTATAACAGATAAACATCATATGCAATCAAAATATGTGACATGATATGGCCATGATCATCTTGCGCCTTTTGATCTCCATCTCCAAAGTACTGTCATGATCTCTATCGTTACCGGCACGACACCATGATCTTCATCATCTTGATCTATATCAATGTGTCGTCACATGGTCGTCTCGCTAACTATTGCTCTTGCAACTATTGCTATCGCATAGCGATAAAGTAAAGGAATTATTTGGCACTTGCATCTTATGCAACAAAGAGACAACCATAGGGCTTCTGCCAGTTGCCGATAACTTCAACAAAACATGATCATCTCATACAACAACTTATATCTCATCACGTCTTGACCATATCACATCACAACATGCCCTGCAAAAACAAGTTAGACGTCCTCTACTTTGTTGTTGCAAATTTTACGTGGCTGCTACGGGCTGAGCAAGAACCGTTCTTACCTACGCATCAAAACCACAACGATAGTTCGTCAAGTTAGTGCTGTTTTAACCTTCGCAAGGACCGGGCGTAGCCACACTCGGTTCAACTAAAGTTGGAGAAACAGACACCCACTAGTCACCTGTGTGCAAAGCACGGCGGTAAAACCAGTCTCGCGTAAGCGTACACGTAATGTCGGTCCGGGACGCTTCATCCAACAATACCGCTGAACCAAAGTATGACATGCTGGTAAGCAGTATGACTTGTATAGCCCACAACTCACTTGTGTTCTACTCGTGCATATAACATCAACGCATAAAACCTGGCTCGGATGCCACTGTTGTGGAACGTAGTAATTTCAAAAAAATTCCTACGTACATGCAAGATCATGGTGATGGCATAACAACAAGAGGGGAGAGTGTTGTCCACGTACCCTCGTAGACCATAAGCGGAAGCGTTATGACAACGTGGTTGATGTAGTCGTACGTCTTCACGATCCGACCGATCCAAGTACCGAACGTACGGCACCTCCGAGTTCAGCACACGTTCAGCTCGATGACGTTCCCTGGGCTCCAATCTAGCTAATCGTCGGAGATGAGTTCCGTCAGCACGTCGGCGTGGTGATGATGATGATGTTCTACCAGCGCAGGGCTTCGCCTAAACTCTGCGACGATATGACCGAGGTGGAATATGGTGGAGGGGGGCACCGCACACGGCTAAGGAACGATCCGTAGATCAACTTGTGTTGTCATGGGGTGCCCCCCAACCCCCGTATATAAAGGAGCAAGGGGAGGGCCGGCCAAGGAGGAGGAGGCGCGCCCAAGGGGGGAGTCCTACTCCCACCGGGAGTAGGACTCCTCCTTTCTTAGTAGGAGTAGGAGAGAAGGAAGGGGAAGAGAGAAGGGAAGGAA
>NC_057798.1:261460171-261462598 GCF_018294505.1 Triticum aestivum | reverse complement strand
CGTATGGCCCAATAAGGCCCAATACTTCTCTCCAGCGAATTCCCGTAACTCTTCGGTACTCCGATAAATACCCGAATCACTCGGAACCTTTCCGAACTCCGAATATAGTCGTCCAATATATCGATCTTTACGTCTCGACCATTTCGAGACTCCTCGTCATGTCCCCGATCTCATCTGGGACTCCGAACTCCTTCAGTACATCAAAAATAAACTCATAATATAACTGTCATCGAAACCTTAAGCGTGCGGACCCTACGGGTTCGAGAACTATGTAGACATGACCTAGAACTATTCTCGGTCAATAACCAATAGCGGAACCTGGATGCCCATATTGGCTCCTACATATTCTACGAAGATCTTTATCGGTCAAACCGCATAACAACATACGTTGTTCCCTTTGTCATCGGTATGTTACTTGCCCGAGATTCGATCGTCGGTATCCAATACCTAGTTCAATCTCGTTACCGGGAAGTCTCTTTACTCGTTACGTAATGCATCATCCCGCAACTAACTCATTAGTCACATTGCTTGCAAGGCTTATAGTGATGTGCATTACCGAGAGGGCTCAGACATACCTCTCCGACAATCGGAGTGACAAAACCTAATCTCGAAATACGCCAACCCAACATGTACCTTTGGAGACACCTGTAGTACTCCTTTATAATCACCCAGTTACGTTGTGACGTTTGGTAGCACCCAAAGTGTTCCTCCGGTAAACGGGAGTTGCATAATCTCATAGTTACAGAAACATGTATAAGTCATGAAGAAAGCAATAGCAACATACTAAACGATCAAGTGCTAAGCTAACGGAATGGGTCAAGTCAATCACATCATTCTCCTAATGATGTGATCCCGTTAATCAAATGACAACTCTTCTGTCCATGGTTAGGAAACATAACCATCTTTGATAAACGAGCTAGTCAAGTAGAGGCATACTAGTGACACTATGTTTGTCTATCTATTCACACATGTATTATGTTTCTGGTTAATACAATTCTAGCATGAATAATAAACATTTATGATGATATAAGGAAATAAATAATAACTTTATTATTGCCTCTAGGGCATATTTCCTTCAGCTACAGCACCCCAACATAAGAACAAAAGGCATGAGCATGAAGTACAGGTAAATCATGACAAAAATGAACACTGAGCTATCTCCAGAAAACACTATAACATGCTCAAAAGGACATGGCAAGATTGCAAATAATAACAGTTTCAGACTTTGCAGAAATAACATCAGGTTGCAATGTTTAGAGCTATCAAACAACATGTTACAGGAACTTAACATGGCAAACAAAGGCATGGCATGAATCTACTAATTGCATAGAACAAAAGTCTCTGACTGACCATGAGCCAAAAGGGCACAGAAAATATGATGGCACCCATGTAAACGTGGCAAATGATATGACAGATTCATACATGGCAGGAACAACAATAAGTAGGCATGTTGGTGAGCTTGAACCACTCACCACAGAGCAATACATGGCATGGAAAGGCAACCAACAGTAAGAATACATGTTTATGAAGCTAAGCATGGCAAGGGCAAGTTCATAGGGTGCATGGATCACTAGCAAAACACATGGCAAAACTGAACTTAATGATAACAGGCTGACAGCAACATTATTTAGCAATTTTGAGGGCAAGATAACAACATGTTACAGCAGGCTATAAATGCAACCAGGGGCATTAATGGATAGAGCATGACATGTAAAACAAAACATCCTTAGTGAACATCTCCAAAATATGCATAGAATGACTTGTAGAAGCAGGTTTACATGGCAACAAAATATAACAGAATCAGCCTATCAAAACAGTAACAGCAAGTACCCTACTTAACAAGCTTGATGCACTCACTACACAACTCACAAAAATACATGGATGGCACCACTGTAAAGATGGCATGACATAGAACAAAACACATGTAGAGCTCATACTCATAGGATGCACACATCAAACGCAACAAAAATGACAAATCACCAAGTTATAACAGTTTCAGCAGGCTAACATCATATAGCACTCTTGCAATAGTTATTCAGGTATCAAGATGGACTCAAATGAACATGATGTAATGTAACTAAATGAAGTACTCGTCGAGTCGAACAATTTGACATATTACACGCACGAAACGGAGCAGTATACAGCAAGTTATGATGCGATGAACATGGCACGATAATGTAAATAATTACGGGACTTAGTGGAAAAAATGGACGTCGAGGGGGAAAAAGTCAACTCGCCGGAATCTTCGCCGGAGAACGGCCGGAGTAGACGGGGAAGACGCCGGAGCTACGGGGAGAGGTCGGGGAGGACGGATCCGGGCCGGATCTGGGCGCTCCTCGCCGGATTCGGCCGGATCCCGGCGGGGAACGGCGTGGGGAGGCGAAGGCGAGCTCGCCGGAGCTCGGGGCGAGGCCGGGCTCCGGTCGG
>NC_057798.1:261419744-261459484 GCF_018294505.1 Triticum aestivum | reverse complement strand
GGCGGGCGCAGAGGAGAGAGAAGGATGGCGCGGGTGAGGTGGCGGCGCGGGAGTGGCTGGCGGCGGCGGCGGGCGACGTGGCAGCACCGGATAGGGCGGAGCGAGGTGGCCGGCAGACATGTATGGCTCGGTCGGACGTGTCCGGCGGCGCGAGGATGAAGATGGCTAGGGTTAGACCGGGATTTTCGGGGGGAGGCACAAATATATAGGTAGAGGGAGCTAGGAGAGTCCAAATGAGGAGCGGTTTTCGGCCACGCGATCGTGATCAAACGACCGAGAGCATGGAGGGGGTTAGGATGGGTTGTTGGGCCACTTTGGAGGGGTGTTAGGCTGCAACACAAAGAGGGCTTTTATGGTTCCCCGGTTAACCGTTGGAGTATCAAACGACCTCCAAATGGAACGAAACTTGACAGGCGGTCTACCTGTGCTATACCAAGGCCGCTTGGCAAACCTCGGTCCATTCCGAGAATGTTTAATACCCGCTCACAACAGGAGACAAAAGGGGGACGCCGGGGGACATAGGAGTGTTGGATCGCAAAACGGACAACGGGGAAAAAGCTCGGATGCAAGAGACGAACACGTATGCAAAATGAGATGCACATGATGACATGGCAATATGCAACATGCAAGCAAATGACATGGCAAGGACGGTGAATAACTGAGTGACACCTAGCGCATCAAATCCGGGGCATTACAGAGAGACAGAGACAGAGAGAGAGAGAGAGAGAGGAAGCCATCTAGCTACTAACTACGGACCCGTAGGTCTACAAAGAACTACTCACGCATCATAGGAGCGGCACAAATGGAAGTGGTGAACCCCTCCATGACAGTGTCTAGATTGGATTTGGTGGCTCTGGACTCTGCGGCGGCTGGATCAATATTTTGTAGACTCCCCTAGGGTTTCTGGAATATTGTGGTATTTATAGAGCGATGAGGCGGCTCAGGGGGCACCCGAGGTGGGCAGCACCCACCTGGGCGGGCCTATGCCTCCTAGCGCGCCCTGGTGGGTCCTGCTCCCCTCGAGCAGCCCCCGAGGTGCTTCCTTGGCCCATTGGCTTTCTTCTGGCCCAAAAAAATCCAGGAGTTTCATTGCGTTTGGACTCCATTTGATATTGATTTCCTGCGATCTAAAAAACATGCAGAAAACAGCAACTGGCACTGGGTACTATGTGAATAGGTTAGTACCAAAAAATGATATAAAATGACTATTAAAATGATTGTAAAACATCCAAGAATGATAATATAATAGCATGGAACAATCAAAAAGTATAGATAGTTTGGAGACGTATTAGCATCCCCAAGCTTAATTCCTACTCGTCCTCGAGTAGGTAAATGATAAAAACAGAATTTTTGATGTGGAATGCTGCTTAACATGTTCATGACATTTATTTTCTTTATAGCATGGACATATGGACTTTTATATGATTCAAAGCAATAGTCTAGTTTTGACATGAAGACTTTAATACTCAAGCATACCAACAAGCAACCATGTCTTTCAAAATATCAACACTAAAGCAAGTTATACCTAGCCCATCATGCTCAATCATTGATCCATGCATGAAACACACTCAAATATTAGCTACACCCAATGGTCAAATACGATCATAGTGCCCCTTAGTTGGTGCTTTATAAGAGAAGATGGAGACTCAAATTCAAAATAAAAATTGCATAAGTAAAAGAAAGGCCCTTCGCGGAGGGAAGTAGTGAGTTGTAGAGGTGCCAGAGCTCAAAGCTTAAATTGAGAGATAAAATTATTTTTGAGTGGCATACTTTTCCTACCAATGAAAATGACTTGGAGCATCCCAACACTTTCCATGCTAGATACATCATATGCGGTTCCCAAACAAAAAATAAAGTTTATTCCTTTTTCCACCATAGCTTTCACTTTCCATGGCTAGTCGTATCCATCGGTGCCCTCCATACCAACACTTTCCAAGGAATTTATTATTTGACAACATAAAGTAAATTCATTATTCATTTCGGGACTGGGCATGCCTAGTACCTTTGCCGTACTCTCGTGCAATGACAAGTGAATAAACAATCATCATGAGAATAACACATCTAGCATGGAAAACATTGGCTACCCTTTACCGCCTCGCGAGTAGTAGAGCACACAAAAGACAAATTTATTTTGAACATTAGAGATGGCACATGCAAATTTGCTTAGAACGGCATGGAAATACCGCATATAGGTAGGTATAGTGAACTCATATGGAAAAACTGATTTAAAGGGTTTTGGATGCACAAGTAGTGATCATACTTAGTGCAAAATGAAGGTTAGCAAAAAGATTGAGAAGCGACTAACCAAAAAGCGAAAAATCTTGTACCCAAGCATTAAGCATAAGGAACACCGAATAATTCACCATAAGTAGGATATAAATTTCATTGCATAACTATTGACTTTCGTGCTTGCATTGGGAATCACAAAGCTTAACATCAATATTCTGACTAAAGCACAATTACTCATCAACATGACTCACATATCATATCGTCATATCTCAAAACCATTACTAAGAATCAAGTTTATTTTGTCCAATGATGTTCATGAAAGTTTTTATTATATCCTCCTTGGATATCTATCACTTTGGGACTATTTTCATATGTTGCTTTTGATAAGATCAAACAAATATAAGTGAGGATCATGAGCATAATTTTGTTATTCTCTCAAAATAATCTAAGTGAATCAAGAAAGAATTTCTTAAAATTGACTAACTCCCAAATAAATCTAAGTGAAGCATGAGAGCATTTCTTCAAAATTAATAAAGCACACCGTACTCAAAAAGATATAAGTGAAGTAGTAGAGCAAATCCATGGCTCTAAAAATTTAAGTGAAGCATAGGAGTAAGCATACTATAATTTTGACTCTCTCAAAAGGGTGTGTCCAGCAAGGATTTAACACTTAAGACACAAAGCAAAAAAAGCAAAGACTTATATCATACAAGACGCTCCAAGCAAAACTCATATCATGTGACGAATACAAATATAGTTTCAAGTAAAATACCAATGGTTGTTAGAAGAAAGTGGGGATGCCACTCGGGGGGCATCCCCAAGCTTAGTTGCTTGCTACTTCTTTGAATATTATCTTGGGGTGCCTCGGGCATCCCCAAGCTTAGCGTTTTGCTTATCCTTATTCCTTCATCCATCGTAAGATAACTCAAAACTTGAAAACTTCAACCACACAAAACTCAAACAAAACCTTCGCGAGATCCGTTAGTATAATAAAACCAAACCACTACTATAAGTGTTGGGGAACGTAGTAGAAATTCAAAATTTTCTACGCATCACCAAGATCAATCTATGGAGATTCTAGCAACAAGAGAGGGGAGTGTATATTCATACCCTTGAAGATCGCAAAGTAGAAGCGTTGCAAGAACGCGATCGGTGGAGTCGTTCACGAAGCGATTCAAATCACGGCCGAATCCGATCTAAGCACCGAACAACGGCGCCTCCGCGTTCAACACACGTACAGCCCGGGGATGTCTCCTCCTTCTTGATCCAGCAAGGGGAGAGGAGAAGTTGAGGGAAAACTCCGACAGCACGATGGCATGGTGGTGATGGAGCACGTGGTTCTCCGCCAGGGCATCGCCAAGAACTACGGAGGAGGAGGAGGTGTTGGAGGAGGGAGAGGGCTGCGCCAGGGGAAGGGTGCGGCTGCCCTCTCTCTCCCTCACTATATATAGGGGGAAGGGAGGAGGGGGAGGCGCCCTAGGGGAGGGGCGGCGGCCACAGGGGAAACCCTAGATGGGTTTGGGCGCCCCATACCCTAGGAAACTTGCCCCCCAAGCCGGGAGGGGCGGCTGCCCTAGGGGTGGCGCCCCCACCTCTCCTGGTTACGTGAAATGGGGTGGGAGGGGCGTTCAGCCCCTTAGTGGGCTGATGTGCCCTCTCCCCTTGGCACATAAGGCCCCCCAACGCTTGCCAGGGCCTCCGAAACCCCTTTCGGACACGCTGGTCATCACCTGGTACCCCCGGAACAATTCCGGACTCCAATACCCTTCGTCCAATATACCGATCTTCACCTCCGGACCATTCTGGAGCTCCTCGTCATGTCCGGGATCTCATCCGGGACTCCGAACAACCTTCGGTAACCACATACTATTTCCCATAACAACTCTAGCGTCACCGAACCTTAAGTGTGTAGACCCTACGGGTTCGGGAACCATGCAGACATGACCGAGACGTTCTCCGGTCAATAACCAACAGCAGGATCTGGATACCCATGTTGGCTCCCACATGTTCCACGATGATCTCATCGGATGAACCACGATGTCAAGGATTCAAGCAATCCCGGGCAATTCCCTTTGTCAATCGGTATGTTACTTGCCCGAGATTCGATCGTCGGTATCCCAATACCTCGTTCAATCTCATTACTGGCAAGTCACTTTACTCGTTCCATAATGCATGATCCCGTGACTAACTACTTAGTCAAATTGAGCTCATTATGATGATGCATTATCGAGTGGGCCCAGAGATACCTCTCCGTCACACGGAGTGACAAATCCCAGTCTCAATTCGTGCCAACCCAACAGACACTTTCGGAGATACCCGTAGTGCACCTTTATAGCCACCCAGTTACGTTGTGGCGTTTGGCACACCCAAAGCATTCCTACGGTATCCGAGAGTTGCACAATCTCATGGTCTAAGGAAATGATACTTGACATTAGAAAAGCTTTTAGCAAACGAACTACACGATCTTGTGCTATGCTTAGGATTGGGTCTTGTCCATCACATCATTCTCCTAATGATGTGATCCCGTTATCAATGACATCCTATGTCCATGGTCAGGAAACCATAACCATCTATTAATCAACGAGCTAGTCAACTAGATGCTCACTAGGGACATGTTGTGGTCTATGTATTCACACATGTATTACGGTTTCCAATTAATACAATTATAGCATGAACAATAGACAATTATCATGAACAAGGAAATATAATAATAACCATTTTATTATTGCCTCTAGGGCATATTTCCAACAGTCTCCCACTTGCACTAGAGTCAATAATCTAGTTCACATCACTATGTGATAGTAATGAATCCAACACCCATTGGGTTTGATCATATCTCGCTTGTGAGAGAGGTTTATTAGTCAACGGGTCTGAACCTTTCAGATCCGTGTGTGCTTTACAAATCTCTATGTCATCTTCTAAATGCAGCTACCACGCGCTACATGGAGTGTTCCCAATAACTGCTCTACTATACGAATCCGGTTCACTACTCAGAGTCATCTCGATTGGTGTCAAAGTTTGCATCGGCATAACCCTTTACGACGAACTCCTTTACCACCTCCATAATCGAGAAAATTCCTTAGTCCACTAGTTACTAAGGATAACCTTGACCGCTGTGCTGTGATCCATTCCTGGATCACACTTGTACCCCTTGACTGACTCATGGCAAGGCACACTTCAGGTGCGGTACACAACATAGCATATTGTGGAGCCTACGTCTAAAGCATAGGGGACGACCTTCGTCCTTTCTCTCTCTTCTCACGTGGCCAGGTCTTGAGTCTTACTCAATACTCACACCTTACAGCCAAGAACTCCTTCTTGGCCGATCTATTTTGAACTCCTTCAAAATCTTCTCACGATATGTGTTCATTTGAAAGTACTATTAAGCATTTTGATCTATCCTTATAGATCTTGATGCTCAATGTTCAAGTAGCTTAATCCAGGTTTTCCATTGAAAAACACTTTTCAAATAACCCTATATGCTTTCCAGAAATTCTACATCATTTCTGATCAACAATATGTCAACAACATATATTCAGCAGAAATTTTATAGTGCTCCCACTCACTTCTTTGGAAATACAAGTTTCTCATAAACTTTGTATAAACCCAAAATCTTTGATCATCTCATCAAAGCATATATTCCAACTCCGAGATGCTTACCCCTGTCCTTAGAAGGATTGCTGGAGCTTTGCATACTTTTTAGCATCTTTTAGGATTGACAAAACCTTCTGGTTGTATCACATACAACCTTTCCTCAAGAAAATTGTCGAGGAAACAATGTTTTGACATCCTATCTGCAAGATTTCATAAATAATGCATTAACTGCTAATACAATTCTAACAGACTCTTAGCATCGCTATGATTGAGAAAGTCTCATCGTAGTCAACTCCTTGAACTTGTCGGAAAACATCTTAGCGACAAGTCGAGCTTTCTTAATGGTGACACTTACCATCATTGTCCGTCTTCCCTTCTAAAATCCATCTGTACCCAACAGCCTTATGACCATCAAGTAGTTCTTCCAAAGTATACACTCTGTTTTATACATGGATCCTCTCTCGGATTTTATGGCCTCAAGCCATTTGTCGGAATCCGGGCCCACCATCGCTTCTCCACAGCTCGTAGGTTCATTGCTGTCTAGCAACGTGACCTCCAAGACAGGATTATGTACCACTCTGAAGTAGTACGCATCCTTGTCGACCTACGAGGTTTGGTAGTGACTTGATCTGAAGTTTCATGATCACTATCATCAGCTTCCACTACAATTGGTGTAGGCGCCATAGGAATAACTTCCTGTGCCCTGCTACACACTAGTTGAAGTGATGGTTCAATAACCTCATCAAGTCTCCACCATCCTCCCACTCAATTCTTTCAAGAGAAACTTTTCCTTGAGAAAGGACCCGATTCTAGAAACAATCCCTTTTGCTTCCGGATCTGAGATAGGAGGTATACCCAACTATTTTTGGGTGTCCTATGAAGATGCATTTATCCGCTTTGGGTTCGAGCTTATCAGCCTGAAACTTTTTCACATAAGCGTCGCAGCCCCAAACTTTTAAGAAACAACAACTTAGGTTTCTCCAAACCATAATTCATACGGTGTCATCTCAACGGAATTTCGTGGTACCCTATTTAAAGTGAATGTGGTTGTCTCTAATGCCTAACCTATAAACGATAGTGGTAATTCGATAATAGACATCATGGTATGCACCATATGTAATAGGGTGCAGTTATGATGTTCGGACACACCATCACACTATGGTGTTCCAGGCGGTATTAATTGTGAAACAATTTCCACAATGTCTTAATTGTGTGCCAAACTTGTAACTCAGATATTCATCTCTATGATCATATCATAGACATTTTATCCTCTTGTTACGACGATCTTCAACTTCACTATGAAATTACTTGAACCTTTCAATAATTCAGATTTGTGTTTCATCAAGTCAATATACTCCGAATCTACTCAAATCATCTGTGAAGTAAGAACATAACGATATCCACTGCGTGCCTCAGCACTCATTAGACTGCACACATCAAAATGTATTACTTCC
The DNA here is from genome assembly GCF_018294505.1 of Triticum aestivum. NCBI lineage: Eukaryota > Viridiplantae > Streptophyta > Magnoliopsida > Poales > Poaceae > Triticum > Triticum aestivum. The sequence continues at coordinate 261,452,207 of NC_057798.1, read as the reverse complement.
AACAAGTTGCTTTCTTGTTCCATCTTACTGAAACCGAGGCTTTTCAGTCATCTTGCCTATGTGGTATGATTTGCATGTCTCAAGTGATTCAAAATCAAGTGAGTCCAAACGATCCATCTGCATGGAGTTTCTTCATGCGTATACACCAATAGACATGGTTCGCATATCTCAATCTTTTCAAAATGAGTGAGTCCAAAGATCCTTCAACATGGAGCTTCTTCAAGCATTTTATACCAATATGACTCAAATGGTAGTGCCACAAGTATGTGGTACTATCATCACTATCTTATATCTTTTGGCATGAACATGTGTATCACTACGATCGAGATTCAATAAACCATTCATTTTAGGTGCAAGACCATTGAAGGTATTATTCAAATAAACAGAGTGACTGTTATTCTCCTTAAATGAATGACCATATTGTGATAGACATAATCCAATCATGTCTATGCTCAACGCAAACACCAGATAGCAATTATTTAGGTTTAACACCAATCTCGATGGTAGAGGGAGTATGCGATGCTTGATCATATCAAGCTTGGAAACACTTCCAACACATATCGTCATCTCACCTTTAGCTAGTCTCCGTTTATTCCGCAACTTTTATTTTGAGTTACCAACACTTAACAACCGAACCGGTATCTAATACCCTGGTGCTACTAGGAGTACTGGTAAAGTACACATTAATATAATGTATATCCAATATACTTCTATCGACCTTGCCAGCCTTCTCATCTACCAAGTATCTAGGGTAGTCCTGCTTCAGTGACCGTTTCCCTCATTACAGAAGCACTTAGGCACGGGTTTGGTTTCAACCTTGGGTTTCTTCACTATAGCAGCAACTGATTTGCCATTTCATGAAGTATCCCTTCTTGCCCTTGCCCTTCTTGAAACTAGTGGTTTCACTAACCATCAACAATTGATGCTCCTTCTTGATTTCTACTTTCGCGGCGTCAAACATCGCGAATATTTCAAGGATCATCATATCTATCCCTGATATGTTATAGTTCATCATGAAGCTCTAGCACTTGGTGGCAATGACTTTGGAGAAACATCACTATCTCATCTGGAAGATTAACTCCCACTCGATTCAAGTGATTGTTGTACTCAGACAATCTGAGCACAAGCTCAACGATTGAGATTTTCTCCCTTAGTTTGCAGGCAAAGAAACTCGTCGGAGGTCTTGTACCTGTTGACATGGGCACGAGCCTGAAATCCCAATTTCAGCCCTCGAAACATCTCATATGTTCCGCGACATTTTGAAATCGTCTTCGGTGCCTCAATTCTAAACCGTTTAACATTACTGAACTATCACATAGTTATCAAAACGTGTATGTCAGATGTTCGCAACATCCACAGACGACGTTCGAGGTTTAGCACACCGAGAGGTGCATTAAGGACATAAGCCTTCTACGCAGCAATGAGGACATTCCTCAGTTTACGGACCCAGTCCGCATAATTGCTGCTATCAACTTTCAACTAAATTTTCTCTAGGAACATATCTTAAAACAGTAGAACTAAAGCGCGAGCTACGACATAATTTGCAAAAACCCTTTGACTATGTTCAAGATAATTAAGTTCATCTTATGAACTCCCACTTAGATAGACATCCCTCTAGTCATCTAAGTGATACATGATCCGAGTCAACTAGGCCGTGTCCGATCATCACGTGAGACAGACTAGTCATCATCGATGAACATCTTCATGTTGATCGCATCTGCTATACGACTCATGATCGACCTTTCGGTCTCTTGTGTTCCGAGGCCATGTCTGTACATGCTAGGCTCGTCAAGTCAACCTAAGAGTTTTGCATGTGTAAATCTGGCTTACACCCGTTGTATGTGAACGTTAGAATCTATCACACCCGATCATCACGTGGTGCTTCGAAACAACGAACCTTCGCAACGGTGCACAGTTAGGGGGAACACTTTCTTGAAATTTTATGAGGGATCATCTTATTTATGCTACCGTCGTTCTAAGCAAATAAGATGCAGAAACATGATAAACATCTCATGCAATCAAATAGTGACATGATATGGCAAATATCATTTTGCTCCTTTTAATCTCCATCTTCGGGGCGCCATGATCATCATCGTCACCGGCATGACATCATGATCTCCATCATCATGATCTCCATCATCGTGTCTTCATGAAGTTGTCTCGCCAACTATTACTTCTACTACTATGGCTAACGGTTTAGCAATAAAGTAAAGTAATTACATGGCGTTATTCAATGACATGCAGGTCATACAATAAATTAAGACAACTCCTATGGCTCCTGCCGGTTGTCATACTCATCGACATGCAAGACGTGATTCCTATTACAAGAACATGATCAATCTCATACATCACATATATATCATTCATCACATCCTTTTGGCCATATCACATCACACGACATATGCTACAAAAACAAGTTAGACGTCCTCTAATTGTTGTTGCAAGTTTTTTTGTGGCTGCTATAGGTTTCTAGCAAGAACGTTTCTTACCTACGCCAAAACCACAACATGATATGCCAATTGCTATTTACCCTTCATAAGGACCCTTTTCATTGAATCCGATCCGATTAAAGTGGGAGAGACTGGCACCCGCTAGCCACCTTATGCAACAAGTTCATGTCAGTCGGTGGAACCTGTCTCACGTAAGTGTACGTGTAAGGTCGGTCTGGGCCGCTTCATCCCACAATACCGTCGAAACAAGATAGGACTAGTAACGGTAAGCATACTGAACAAAACCAACACCCACAACTACTTGTTTTCTACTCGTGTATAGAATCTACGCAATAGACCTAGCTCATGATGCCACTGTTGGGGAACGTAGCAGAAATTCAAAATTTTATACGCATCACCAAGATCAATCTATGGAGATTCTAGCAACAAGAGAGGGGAGTGTATCTTCATACCCTTGAAGATCGCAAAGCAGAAGCATTACAAGAACGCGGTCAGTGGTGTCGTTCACGAAGCGATTCAGATCGCGGCCGAATCCGATCTAAGCACCGAACAACGGTGCCTCCGCGTTCAACACACGTACAGCCCGGGGACGTCTCCTCCTTCTTGATCCAGTAAGGGGAGAGGAGAAGTTGAGGGAAAACTCCGACAACACGACGACATGGTGGTGATGGAGCTCGTGGTTCTCCGGCAGGGCTTCGCCAAGCACTATGGAGGAGGAGGAGGTGTTGGAGGAGGGAGAGGGCTGCGCCAGGGGAAGGGTGCGGCTGCCCTCTCTCTCCCTCACTATATGTAGGGGGAAGGGAGGAGGGGGAGGTGCCCTAGGGTTCCCTAGGGGAGGGGCGGCGGCCACAGGGGAAACCCTAGATGGGTTTGGGCGCCCCCACCCCCTAGGAAACTTGCCCCCCAAGCCGGGAGGGGCGGCTGCCCTAGGGGTGGCGCCCCCACCTCTCTTGGTTACGTGAGATGGGGTGGGAGGGGCGTTCAGCCCCTTAGTGAGCTGATGTGCCCTCTCCCCTTGGCACATAAGGCCCCCCAACGCTTGCCGGGGCCTCCGAAACCCCTTTCGGACACGCTGGTCATCACCTGGTACCCCCGGAACAATTCCGGACTCCAATACCCTTCGTCCAATATACCGATCTTCACCTCCGGACCATTCCGGAGCTCCTCGTCATGTCAGGGATCTCATCCGGGACTCTGAACAACCTTCGGTAACCACATACTATTTCCCATAACAACTCTAGCGTCATCGAACCTTAAGTGTGTAGACCCTACGGGTTCGGGAACCATGCAGACATGACCGAGACGTTCTCCGGTCAATAACCAACAGCGGGATCTGGATACCCATGTTGGCTCCCACATGATCCACGATGATCTCATCGGATGAACCACGATGTCAAGGATTCAAGCAATCCCGTATGCAATTCCCTTTGTCAATCGGTATGTTACTTGCCCGAGATTCGATCGTCGGTATCCCAATACCTCGTTCAATCTCGTTACCGGCAAGTCACTTTACTCGTTCCATAATGCATGATCCCGTGACTAACTACTTAGTCAAATTGAGCTCATTATGATGATGCATTACCGAGTGGGCCCAGAGATACCTCTCCGTCACACGGAGTGACAAATCCCAGTCTCGATTCGTGCCAACCCAATAGACACTTTCGGAGATACCCGTAGTGCACCTTTATAGCCACCCAGTTACGTTGTGACGTTTGGCACACCCAAAGCATTCCTACGGTATCCAGGAGTTGCACAATCTCATGGTCTAAGGAAATGATACTTGACATTAGAAAAGCTTTTAGCAAACGAACTACACGATCTTGTGCTATGCTTAGGATTGGGTCTTGTCCATCACATCATTCTCCTAATGATGTGATCCCGTTATCAATGACATCCTATGTCCATGGTCAGGAAACCATAACCATCTATTGATCAACGAGCTAGTCAACTAGAGGCTCACTAGGGACATGTTGTGGTCTACGTATTCAGACATGTATTACGGTTTCCAGTTAATACAATTATAGCATGAACAATAGACAATTATCATGGACAAGGAAATATAATAATATCCATTTTATTATTGCCTCTAGGGCATAAGTCCAACAATAAGTACTGTAGCAACATATTTTTATTTTGTTTTTGCATTATACCTACTGTATTCTAACTTCTCTACGGCAAAAACTCATCAAAGAAAACCACAGAATCAACAAAACAAGCACACAACGCAAAGAAAACAGAATCTGTCAAAAACAGAACAGTCTGTAGCAATCTGAAAATTTTGATACTTCTGTAACTTCAAAAATTATGAAATAAATTAGTGGACGTGATAAATTTGTCTATTAATCCTCTTCAAAAAGAATCAACTTAAAAATACTCTTCTATTAAAAATGGCAACAAATCTTGTGAGCGCAAAAGTTTCTATTTTTCAGCATGATCAAATAAACTTTGACCCAAGTCTTCCCAAAGCCTTGCTTGGCACAAACACTAACTAAAACACAAAAAACACAATCATAAGAGTAGCATAATTGTGCTAACACTCAACGACATAAAGCAAAAAGCAAAATTAAATTTTATTCATTGGGTTGCCTCCCAACAAGCGCTGTCGTTTTACGGCCCCAGCTAGGCATAACGCGTAGGATCTAAGTTTTATCTTCTTCATCCACTTCCTTGATCAAACACTTGGGATTCTTTAAGGATTTTGCATATAAATTCATTGTGACAATACTTGTAGGCATGAGATTGAAAAATTTATTGTCGCAAAAAGGATCCCTTGAGACATCAATAAAGTTAGGATGGATACTAATCATCTTAAGATCTCCTTTATCATTGCTAGAAGTTGATCCTTTGTTTTTAGTGACTTGAGTAGTCTAGCTAATTTTCATGGGAGTTTTAGCGGAAGCAAAAGCCGTACCTAGATTAGAAAAAATTTCTTCTACTTTATGAATTCTAGACGGGCTCTCTTCGATTCTTTCATGAATTATAGTTCCTTTTTCTTTTAGCAACTTAAAAACGTCTCCCACTTTTGACCCAACTTTAGTAGCATAACTTTGCATTTTTCTATCCAAGTTTTCGATATGTTCTACGGTGAGCATTTTCTTTTCAATAGCATCTAGTCTTTCCATAACATGCTCGAGAGTCAATATTGTTTCATTGATCAGGAGTGGTGGTGAACCCACTAAATTTCCCAAAGCGTTAAAAGCATCAAGAGAAGGACACATCAAGAAATTCCCACCGGTAATCCTATCAAGGACAAATCTATACCAAGTGGTGATGCCCACATAAAAACAACGAAGAATAACAACGGTAGATTGCTTACAGATAGATCTATTATGAGCATTGCAAATCCTATACCAAGCATCTTTTAAATTCTCTCCTCCACTTTGTTTAAAGTTGAGAACCTCGTTCTCGGGGGTGTGCTACCTCTTGAGCACTGCGTTGGTGTCGGTGACCCCTTTAGCGTATAAAAGGAGGCCCATGTGCAACGTAGAGGGGGTTCGGGGTTTGGTTCGGTTCGACTCATTCGTAACCCAGAAAGACACTACGCTCTCGCGCTAGAGCAAGAACAAAATAGAACCAGACAAGCAACAGTAGGAGTGTTATCTCTCCGGAGAGCTCCGAAGCTGGGTAAACTTCTCGTGTGCTTCGCCTCGATCTGCTCTTCGTGCGATCTCCTCCCCCCGCCGAACCGAAAGGGGCTCGGTCTGCCAGCCCCATAGATGTTCGAGGATCAGTTTCCCCGACATCTTTGGCGCGCCAGGTAGGGGGTGTCGAGATTGTGTGAACCTGATCCGGCGTTCACACGAGCTAGATCTTCATGCCCTTCATCAACATGCCACCGAAGAAGAAGACTTCGGCGGCAGCCGCTCCGTCCACGTCACTTCCGCCACCGTTGGAGCAAACGGGTGGTGGAATGGACGCCGGCAGAAGAATGGACGTCGACGAGGAAGCTCATGATGCCGCCAGGTCCAAAGACAAGGCTGCACAAACCTCGGCGACTGTACATGTTCCGCGCCACTCTCAGGAGGCGCAAGATCAACAGCGTCATGGCACTCGCAGTGCCATACGCGTGATAGGCCAAGACCAAGCTGGTGGATCTTGGGGCGCTCAAGACCAGCATGCACGCCAGCATGTTGGCACGAGCGGGGCACGGTCGCCTGGACGGGATACTTCTCCTTCTAACATAGTTAGAAGTTCGAGCACGTCCCGCTCCTCGCGCCGTCCGCCCCTGCCACCCACCACTCCAGCAGAAGCTTTGGCGCGAGCTCAACTTCTCCTAGATTACCCTCCGACGTTGGACAAGATCGACGAATGGAGGGCCACCAGTCAGAGTCTCATCGGCTACACCAACGGCGACACTCCATGGCGGCCGAGCGCGTCGCCACCGCGGTAGGGTTGTCGGGCGCGAGCCGGTGGCGACGAAACGGGTGGAGGTGCAACTACCATGCAATCACTGCCCCGAAGGCCAAGATCGCCGACTCGCCGGATCCACCTCGACAGCGACTCCACTGCATCGTCGGATCCACGAGCTCGTCGCGATCAGCGCCAAGTCCTTCATGATCGGCAACGAGAAGACGCTCGAGCTCGCATCAAGCGCCGAAGAGAAGCGCGACGTCAATTCGACAAGCGCGCTGGGCCCTCTGATGACATGCATGCGCCAGGGGAACCAGGCGATCTGCCGTATGCGGTAGGTTGCCCTGCGTTCACTCGTGAGCTGCGGCAAGTCCAGTGGCCCAGCATGAAAAACTTCAAGCCAGACGTACCGGAGAAGTACGACGGCAAGACGCATCCGTCAGAGTTCCTCAGCATCTACAATATCGCGGTGCAGGCTGCCGGGGGACGGGATGACAAGATCCTTGCCAACTACTTCCCGCTGGTGCTCAAGCCCAACGTCAGATCTTGGCTCATGCACTTGCCGGACAACTCAATATCCTCTTGGGCTGATCTGTACCATCAATTCGTCGGCGCCTTCACAGGCGGACACAAGCCTCATGGCCAGGAGAGTGATCTTCATCTGCTCGCCCAGAAGGAAGGAGAGCCCCTGCGCAAGTACATTCAGAGATTCAGCAGTGTGCAACACAACATCCCAGACGTCCACCCTGCCGCGGTGATCAGCGCGTTCCATCAGAACGTGCGGAACCGCAAGATGCGGGAGGAAATGGCAATGTGCAAGATCAGGGATGTTAGTGAGTTATATGCACTGGCCGACAAGTGTGCACGTGCTGAGGAAGGAAGGAGACTCCCCGGAGAAAATGTAGGAGCGAGAGGATCTGACAGTGAGGATGCTACCCCGCCAAGGAAAAACCGGCGGCAGAACAACAGAAGGAGGAAAGGCAAAGAGGTGCTAGTTGTTGAGCAGTCCGGCAACGGTGGTGGCGCCAAGGAAGCCAAAGCTGGTGACTCCGGCAAGGAGGTTGCCGCGGAGGTGGCGGTCGCCGACAAGCAGGACGGCACCAACAAGCAGTATTGCAAGATCCACCGCACCAAGGGCCATGATCTCCAGAACTGTAAGAAAGTTGAGCAGCTTGTTGAGCAACAGAAAGCTGAATACGAGCGGCGCGACAAGGAGAAGGCCCAGGAAGGTGCTGGGGGATCTGGCAAGAAACGTCCCGGCCGAGGAGGACGCCGCGGCAAGGCCAAGCAGCGGCAAGGAGACAGACCTCCCCGCGGCCGCGACAAGGATGAAGATGACAACGACGATGAAGACATGGATGACGAGGAGACTGATGAGCAGGAGTTCCAGAAAGCCACAGAGGTCCTGTGCGTTGACGGTGGTGCTTCTCTGCATACCTCGCACCGTCAGCTCAAGCAGTGGGTGCGGGAAGTTAATGCAGCAGAACCACCCATCGAGTCACGCAAGCCTCTGAAATGGTCCGGCACGCCTATCATCTTTGATATTGAGGACCACCCGGATCGCATAACTGCGGTCGGGTGCTTGCCGATGTTGGTTTCACCAACAATCCGCAACCTCAAGGTCACTAAGATGCTAGTTGACGGCGGGGCCGGCTTGAACCTGATCTCCTCCGCGGTGCTCCAGAAACTCCAGATCCCCAACAGCGAGCTCGAAGAGACCGGCACATTTCAAGGAATCAACCCGGGAAGGAGCAAGCCGAAGGGAATGATCACGTTGCCGATAACATTTGGCAGCGAACTGAACTTCAGGACTGAGAGGGTCACATTTGATGTTGCCGACTTTCCATTACCTTACAATGGAATCCTTGGCCGTCCGGCACTCGCCAAGTTCATGGCAGCCTCTCACTATGCGTACAACGTACTGAAAATGCCAGGCCCGATAAGTGTCATATCTGTCCCTGGCGACAAGAAGGATGCTCTTATCTGTGCCGACAAGATCTACCGGGAAGCAGCAGCTGCAACAGAACGCAAGACAGCTCTGATGCCAACTCCGGCAAGCGCACCTCTTCGGAGTGCTGCGCTACCGTCGAGGACGCACCATCGAGCTCCACCGGCAAGTGTAAGAAGGCAATGGCAGCTCCACCTGAGACCAAGAAGGTGTCCACCAAGGAAGATGGCGCTGGTGGTACCTTCACCATCAGCGCCACTCTTGACCCCAAATAGGAAAGCGCGCTCGTTGCTTTCCTGCGGGCAATGTTGACGTGTTTGCATGGCAACCTTCTGATATCCCCGGTGTTCCCAGGAAAGTAATTGAGCACCACCTTGCCGTTTGTCCTCATGCACGGCCCGTCAAGCAGAGAGTCAGGAAGCAGGCAGTGGAGCGCCAAGAATTCATCGCAGAAGAAATCAAGAAGTTGGAAGCAGCAGGACTTGTCAGAGGAGTGCTCCATCCCACGTGGTTGGCCAATCCTGTTGTTGTGCGCAAGGCTAACGGGAAATGGAGACTTTGTATTGACTTCACTGATGTTAATAAAGCTTGTCCCAAAGACCCATTTCCCTTGCCGCGCATTGACCAGATTGTTGACTCCACAGCCGGATGTGATTTGCTTTCATTTCTTGATGCATACTCAGGATACCATCAGATCTTCATGGCAGAAGAGGATGAAGAGAAAACCGCATTTATCACCCCGTGTGGCACGTACTGCTTCGTACGGATGCCTTTCGGTTTGGAGAATGCTGGTTCAACATTCACAAGGGTAGTCCACCACGCTTTTGAGCCACAAATGCACAGAAATGTGGAAGCTTACATGGATGACATAGTGGTCAAGAGTAAGAACAGGGCGACCCTGATTCAAGATTTAGACGAGACATTTGCAAATCTGCGCAAGATCAACCTCAAGCTTAACCCCGAGAAGTGCGTGTTTGGAGTCCCTTCCGGCAAGCTTCTCAGGTTCTTCGTGTCTCAGCGGGGAATTGAAGCCAATCCTGACAATATCAAGGCCATTGAGCAGATCGAAGCACCAAAGCGCGTCAAGGATGTACGAAGGCTTGCCGGTTGCGTGGCTGCTCTCAGCAGGTTTATCTCTAGATCTGCTGAGCGCGCCCTGCCATTTTTCAAAATTTTGAAAAAGGCAGGTCCAATGAAATGGACTCCGGAGGCGGAGGCTGCGCTCCAGGACTTGAAGAGATACCTGTCCTCCACTCCAACACTTGTCGCACCTAAGCCGCAAGAGAAGTTGCTGCTGTATATAGCGGCAACCAATCAAGTAGTTAGTGCTGCGTTAGTGGCGAAGAGAGAGGCAGATGATGAGCCAGCAACCACGGCAGACGCATCCAGCGACAAGCAGGGGGCTTCGCCGACAAGCTCTGGTCCCGACAAAGATGGATCTGCGCAGGAGCATGATAAGATGCAGAAGACAATGGTGCAGCGTCCAGTTTACTTTGTCAGTTCCCTTCTGCAGGGGGCTAGATCAAGGTACTCTAGTGTGCAGAAGTTACTTTTCGGCCTCCTCATGGCCTTGAGAAAGTTGCGCCATTACTTCCAAGCACATGAAATCACGGTCGTCACTCGCTTTCCGCTGAAGAGGATACTGCAAAATCCAGAAGCAACAGGCAGGATTGTCGAGTGGGCGCTGGAACTGTCAAGCTTTGGCCTTAAGTTTGAGAGCACTTCAACTATCCAAAGCAGAGCATTGGCAGAGTTCATAGCAGAGTGGACGCCAACCCCAGATGAAGAAATTCCAGAGACGAGCATCCCCGTCAAAGAGGCAAGCAGAGAGTGGCTGATGTACTTTGATGGTGCCTTCTCGCTGCAAGGCGCTGGTGCGGGTGTGCTGCTTGTCGCACCCACCGGAGAGCACCTCAAATACGTAGTCCAGATGCACTTTCCCAAGGAGCAAGCAACCAACAATACTGCAGAGTATGAAGGATTGCTTGCCGGTCTCAGAATCGTAGCAGACCTTAGGATCAAGAAGCTCATTATCAGGGGTGACTCACAGCTTGTCGTCCGCCAAGTGAACAAGAACTACCAAAGTCCATTGATGGAAGCATATGTTGATGAAGTGAGGAAGCTAGAAGAGCACTTTGACGGCCTACAGATGGAACATATCCCGAGAGCTCAGAATGACATTGCTGATGGCCTGTCAAAGTGCACCGCACTAAAGTTACCTGTGGAACCAGGGATCTTTGTGCTCAAGTTGACTCAACCATCCGTAACACCCTCAACTGGACAAAGCAAGAAGAGGAAGTTGGTTTCTGGCGACTACTTTCCGGCCGAGCTCCCTGAAGCCGCCGCCAAGAAAGTCCCCAAGATCAACACCAAGAATGCTGAGGGGCAGTCTGCTCCGGCAAACCTTATGGTTTGTTTCGTTGAAGTAGACGCTCCCGACAAGTTTTGCTCCGGCAAGCTTGCCGGGGAACATCAAGCTCCGGCAAGGCCGCAAGTCCTTGCCGTAGAAGCGGATGTTCCCGCAGCAGCAGATGTGCCTTTAGTCCTTGTTGTCGAGCCACAAGCTCCAGCATGGGCACAGCAGATTGTCCATTTCCTTCAGACATGAGAACTTCCCGAAGAGCAAGAAGAAGCGAAAAGAGTAGCCCGACAGTCAAGTATGTACCAGTTTGTCGATAGCATACTGTACAGAAGAAGACTCAACGGTGTGAAATTGAAGTGTATTTGCCGGGAAGATGGACAAAAGCTGTTGGAAGAGATACATGGAGGCATATGTGGCCACCACATAGGCGCAAGGGCACTTGCCGGCAAAGCTTTCCGGCAAGGCTTCTTTTGGCCGACAGCCCTCCAGGATGCAACTGCACAAGTAACCAAGTGTGAAGCGTGCCAGTTCCACTCCAAACAGATACACCAGCTAGCTCAAACTCTCCAGACGATCCCTTTATCCTGGCCATTTTCGGTCTGGGGGCTCGATATCCTCGGCCCTTTCCCCCGAGCTGTCGGGGGCTTTGAGTACTTGTACGTCGCAATCGACAAGTTCACAAAGTGGCCGGAAGTGCAGCCAGTGAGGAAGGTGACAGCACAGTCAGCAGTCAAGTTCTTCAGGTCAATTGTTTGCCATTTCGGGATCCCTAACAGGATCATCACCGACAACGGCATGCAATTCACGAGCCGCACCTTCATGCAGTACATCCAAGACCTTGGCGCCAAAGTCTGCTTCGCTTCTGTTGCTCATCCGAGAAGCAACGGTCAAGCAGAGAGGGCAAATGCTGAAGTGTTGCGCGGGCTCAAGACCAGAACTTTCGACAGGCTGCGCAAGTGCGGAAGAAACTGGATCGAGGAGCTGCCAGTGGTTCTTTGGTCAATCAGAACGACGCCAAATCGAGCCACTGGCCAGACACCTTTCACTCTAGTCTATGGAGCAGAGGCAGTTCTACCCACGGAACTCGTATACGGATCGCCTCGAGTGCTCGCTTATGATGAGTTTGAGCAAGAACAGCTGCGATAAGACGAAGCGCTGCTCCTTGAGGAAGATCGTCTTTAGGCTGCTGTACGAGCTGCTCGATACCAGCAAGCTTTGCGCCGCTACCATAGCCGCAAAGTTAAGGCCAGAAGCTTCGAGGAAGGCGACCTTGTTCTTCGGCGCGTTCAGTCCGCCAAGAATTCCAACAAGTTGACGCCGAAGTGGGCAGGCCCTTATCGGGTGAGACGAGTCACAAGGCCCGGCGCTGTCCGCCTTGAGACCGAAGATGGCATTCTGGTGAGCAACTCCTGGAACATAGAACATCTTCGTAAGTTTTTCCCGTAGGGCGCGGTTGCCGGAACCCCGTTCCGGCAACCACCTTTTGTACAAGTCTTGCCGCTGTTGCATGTAATCCTTTGTACAAAGCCGGGCGCAGATCCCGTGCATAAAAAGAACCCCATGTGCTCCGCACAACTTGTCCATTTCATGCATTAGTTTCTTTCTCGCATGCGTTATCTGACACTTTGTGCAGCACCTACATCCGGTAAGCAGTAACGAGCCGAAGGGCTCCATATCGTTATTTTCTCTTCTTTCTTCTTTTTCAACAAAGGAAAAGAAGGTTCCCTCGCACCCATGTTTGCCGGGGGGGAAGGAGAAGATTGTGGTATGGACCAGGCGTCGTTCATGCGAAGTCTTGCCTTGCCGGGAAGCAAATGACAGAAAAGCTAAGTTGCCAAAGTTTGAGCAATCAGTTTTTAAATTTTTGAGTTATCTTCCTCGAACGACCTGTGCGTGGAGGAACCAACTCGTGGCTAGTTGCGCCCTTACTTTGTTTCAAGTCCGCTCAACAGCTTAAGTGTGCTGCATCTAGTTGCGACAAGGTTTCTTGTCGGAAGCAGCGCCGCTAGCAGGCTGCTGAAGTTCCGCACTCAGCGCTCGCGGCTCGGGTGCCTGCGCCGACAAGTTCCCTAGAAGCGTAGGGTAAAAACATACAAAGGAAGGAATCTAGTAGAGGAAATAACATAGCAATTGATAACAGAAATAAAGTTATATTACAAGATAACTTGTCGCAGCTCTAACAGAATGTTTTCATAACATGATTAGCAGCGGCAAGGGAAAAGAAGAAATGGACGGCCTAGTCTACGCGTCCGCCCTCGACCCTCTTGATCTTGCTCACCTTGTCCACAATGGGTGCGACAAGGGCCTTGAGTGCATCCAGATCGGCGTCAGGCGGCAAGGACCTGAGGACGTTGGTGAAGCTCTGGATTGCGGAAGGCCACCTTCATCAGCACCTTCTGGAGAACCCCGGCGTAGATTTTGCACGACTCGTCGGCCAGCTGCTTCGGGATCCTCTCCCGGAGCCGCTGGAGTGCCGTCGCCATGCCCTTGAAGAACAGGCTGAGCTTGGCGCTGGGTTGAAGACTCTCGTCGGAAGGATACCCAAAGTCCTCCATCCCCAGCTACGCCAGCTCCTCGTTGATGACTGCAGCGATGTTCACCAGACCCTCGGTCCAGTGCTCCACAGTGTCTCTGAACGAGTTCTGGGTAACTGCAATGCTCTCCAGCAGCGCCGCGTCAGCCTTGACCTTCTTCGACAAGGTCTTCTCCCGCTCCTTGGCGGCCTCCAGCGTCTGCGTCAGCGTGGCTAGCTTCAGCTCTAGGTCTGCTTTGGATTCCTTGGCGGCGCTGAGCTCCTTGCCCCTCTCAGCGAGAAGACCTTGCAGCTCACCGTGGGCGGCAGCATCCTTCTCACGCTCACGCTTGAGCGCGGCAAGCTCCTCGTCGCTCTTCCCAATATTGGCCTCCAGCTGCGCCACCTTCTCCTCCAGCTCTTTCTTGGCGGCCTCTGCAATTGCCGCGGCGTCCTTTGCCTCCTTGAGCGCCCCGCCAAGTGCTTGCTCGCGCTCGGCGAGCTCTTCCTCGTAGCTGTCGAGGTTGGACTTCCGCTGCACTAGTTCACCTTCCCGCGCGGACTGCTTCTCGGCGGCCAGCCTTTGCTCCTCCTCAGCTTCGGCCTTCTCGAGAAGGAAGGTCGTGCGCTCCTCGTCGAGTCGCTCCTGCTCCTGCGCCAGGGACCGAAGAGCTTCTCGATTGTGGCCCCGGAGCTCCTCCGCGCGCTTCTCCATGTCAACTCCCGCCTTCGCGACAAGCGCTTCCCGGGAAGCCAGCTTGGCTTGCCGGGCGCGGTAGAGTGACAGCAGCTTCCGCAGCAGCTGCTCCTCCTCAGGCTCGCCGCTGCTGCTGCTGGGCGCGTCGACCAACGACAGTCCAGCAGAGGCGAGCACCTCCCCGTTGAAAGTTTCCCCCTCGACCGGCGCCCTGGAGCTCGACGCCCAGGGTAGCTTGATGAAGATATTGTCGCCAGCCTTCAAGTAGGCGTCGGGCTGGGGCTCCTCGGAGCCCGGCTCCGCAGAAGCGGCAGAGGGATCGGCGGTCGGCGCAGCGCCTGGCGCTCCTGCGGCCTCAGGGTCGTCAGTGCGATCGCCCGACCCCTCGCCGGCTTCTGCAGCGGCAGCCCTGGCGGCCTCCTCGCCAGCGGTCTCATCAGCATCGGCCCTTTCCTCGCTGGCGCCCTCTATCTCCATTGGCTCAGTAGCAGAGGGGTCTGAAGAACGAAGAAGGGAGAAAAATCAATCAAAAATCCAAGAGAAGAAAATCAGAAGAAGAAGAACCCAAGGGAAAGTTTTTGGACAAGTGAATTACCTGCGCCAAGATCTGTAGTTGCGGTCTCGGTCGCCGCAGGATCGACGGTGCTGTCCCTTGCCGGAGAGTTCTCCCTTGCCGGAGAGCGCTCCCTTACCGGGAACCCCTACCTGGCGCGCCAAAGATGTCGGGGAAACTGATCCTCGAACACCTATGGGGCCGGCGGACCGGGCCCCTTTCGGTTCGGCGAGGGGCGGAGATCGCACAAAGAGCAGATCGAGGCGAAGCACACGAGCAGTTTACCCAGCTTCGGAGCTCTCCGGAGAGATAACACTCCTACTGCTGCTTGTCTGGTTCTATTCTGTTCTTGCTCTAGCGCGAGAGCGTAGTGTCTTTCTGGGTTACGAATTAGTCAAACCGAACCGAACCCCGAACCCCCTCTACGTTGCGCATGGGCCTCCTTTTATACGCTAAAGGGGTCACCGACAGGTGGCAACGCAGAGAAGGGTACAAATGTAAAAAGTGGGGTCGTTGGTACAGTTACTTGTACAGTGCACCCTACCTAACCCTGACGGCAGGGGACAAGGGCATTAAAGGCCCGTCTGAGTCGCCCAAACAGTGCAGAAAAGGACCGTTAGGGGCGCCACCGTTCGCCACAATGGCGATCTTGTCAGCTTCGCATGCCACTGCGCGCCGCTGGCTGCACAGCCTCCCGCCACGCGCGCCTGGAGAGGCCCCCAGAGCGACACGTTGGTGGAGGCGCTGGAGCGTGGGCACAGAGTGGCCGCCTGCCGCGGCAAGCGCCTTGCCGCTGTTGTTATCTTGTCGGGTCCGGAAGCTTGTCGCTCACCGGGCCTCGAGGTACCTTGTTTGGTCTTCCTGGCAAGCTCCTCTTGCCGGGGCCTTGTTGCCTTGCCGGAGCGCGTGGCGCGTCGCGGCAAGTTCTTTGGAGTGCCTCGGTTGGCCTTCCCGGCAAGCTCCTCTTGCCGGGGCCTTGTCTCCTGAGCTTAAATACTTTGTTCTTGAATGGCTCCAAGGGAACCATGGAGGATCTTGGCGTTCACTCGGCAAGCCTTGCCGCAGGGTGCTGCAGCTTCCCGTGCACAAGTTCGGGGTACTAGGGTACCCCTATTCTAGTACACCGACAGTTGGATTTCCCCGAAGAGGAAAGGATGATGCAGCAAAGTAGCGTAAGTATTTCCCTCAGTTTTTGAGAACCAAGGTATCAATCCGGTAGGAGACCACGCACAAGTCCCTCGTACCTACATAAAACGATAGCAACTCGCAACCAACGCTTAGGGGTTGTCAATCCCTTCAAGGTCACTTACGAGAGTGAGATCTAATAGAGATAATATTTTTGGTATTTTTGATAGATAGATGCAAAGTAAAAGGTAAAAGGCAAAGTAAAAACAAAGCAAGTAAATAAAGTGATAGAGATTGATATGATGAGAATAGACCCGGGGGCCATAGGTTTCACTAGTGGCTTCTCTCAAGAGCATAGATATTCTACGGTGGGTGAACAAATTACTGTTGAGCAATTGACAGAATTGAGCATAGTTATGAGTATATCTAGGCAATGATCATGTATATAGGCATCACGTCCAAAACAAGTAGATCGAAACGATTCTGCATCTACTACTATTATTCCACTCATCGACCGCTATCCAGCATGCATCTAGAGTATTAAGTAAAAACAGAGTAACACCTTAAGCAAGATGACATGATGTAGAGGGATAAATTCATGCAATATGATAAAAAAACATCTTGTTATCCTCGATGGCAACAATACAATACGTGCCTTGCAACTCTTTCTGTCACTAAGTAAGGACACTGCAAGATTGAACCCAAAGCTAAGCACTTCTCCCATTGCAAGAACTACCAATCTAGTTGGCCAAACCAAAAAGGATAACTCAAAGAGACTTGCAAAGATAACTCAATCATACATAAAAGAATTTAGAGAAAAATCAAATATTTTCCATAGATAATACTGGATCATAAACCCACAATTCATTGGTCTCAACAAACACACCACAAAAAGAAGATTACATCGAATAGATCTCCACGAGAGAGGGGGGAACATTGTATTCAGATCCAAAGAGAGAGAAGAAGCCATCTAGCTACTAGCTATAGACCTGAAGGTCTGAAGTAAACTACTCAGACTTCATCGGAGGGGCAATGGTGATGATGTAGAAGCCCTCCTTGGTGGATGCCCCCTCCGGCGGAGCTCCGGAACAGGCCCCAAGATGGGATCTCGTGGATACAGAAGGTTGCGGCAGTGGAATTAGGTCTTTGGCTCCTGTTCTGATCGTTCGGGGATACGTAGGTATATATAGGAGGAAGGAGTATGTCGGTGGAGCGTCAGGGGGCCCACGAGGTAGGGGGGGCGTGCCCTCCATCCTCGTGACCGCCTCTGGCACTTCTTGGAGTAGGGTCCAAGTCTCCTGGATCACGTTCGGTTGGAAAATCACGGTCCCGAAGGTTTCATTCCGTTTGGACTCCGTTTGATATGCCGTTTTTCGAAACACTGAAATAGGCAAAAAACATCAATTCTGGGCTAGGCCTCCGGTTAATAGGTTAGTCCCAAAAATAATATAAAAGTGGAAAATAAAGCCCAATATAGTCCAAAACAGTAGATCTTCTATACCCCCGATGACAAGCCAAGCAATTGTTTCATACTCAAATAATCTCAAACTTTTTCAAATTTCACGCAATACATGAGCGCAAGCCATGGATATAGCACTGTGGGTGGAATAGAATATGATGATGGGGATTGTGTAGAGAAGACAAAAAAGTAGAAAGTCTCACATTGATGAGGCTAATCAATGGGCTATGGAGATGCCCATCAATTGATGTCAACATGAGGAGTAGAGATTGCCATGCAACGGATGCACTAGAGCTATGAATGCTCAAAAAAGAAAACTAGTGGGTGTGCATCCAACTCGCTTGCTCACGAAGACCTAGGGCATTTTGAGGAAGCCCATGATTGGAATATACAAGTATAAAAAGACAACTCATGAGACTCACTATCATGAAGATCTTGGTGCTACTTTGAAGCACAATATATGAGACTCACTACATGAAGAACAAGGTGCTACTTTGAAGCACAAGTGTGGTAAAAGGATAGTAGCATTGTCCCTTCTCTCTTTTTCTCTCATTTTTTTGTTTGGGCCTTTCTCTTTTTTTTGTCCGGAGTCTCATCCCGACTTATGGGGGAATCATAGTCTCCATCATCCTTTCCTCACTTGGGACAACGCTCTAATAATGATGATCATCACACTTTTATTTTTCTTACAACTCAACAATTACAACTCGATACTTAGAACAAAGTATGACTATATGAATGCCTCCGGCGGTGTACCGGGATGGTGCAATGAATCAAGAGTGACATGTATGGAAAATAATGCATGGTGGCTTTGCCACAAATACGATGTCAACTACATGATCATGCAATGGCAATATGACAATAGTAATGGATGTCATGATGATGATGGTGGAAGTTGCATGGCAATATATCTCGGAATGGCTATGGAAATGCCATGATAGGTAGGTATGGTGGCTGTTTTGAGGAAGATATAAGGAGGTTTATGTGTGATAGAGTGAATCGTATCACGGGGTTTGGATGCACCGGCGAAGTTTGCACCAACTCTCAAGGTGAGAAAGGGCAATGCACGGTACCGAAGAGGCTAGCAAAGGCGGAAAGGTGAGAGTGCGTATAATCCATGGACTCAACATTAGTCAAAAGAACTCATATACTTATTGCAAAAATTTAGAAGCCATCAAAAAATTCAAGTACTACGCGCATGCTCCTAGGGGGATAGATTGGTAGGAAAAGACCATCGCTCGTCCCCGACCGCCACTCATAAGGATGCACAAGCCAGGTACACTTCATGTTTCAAATTTGTTACACAAGTTTACCCATACGTGCATGCTACGGGACTTGCAAACTTCAACACAAGTATTTCTCAAATTCACAATTATCAACTAGCACAACTTTGATATTATTACCTCTATATCTCAAAACAATTATCAAGCATCAAACTTATCTTAGTATTCAATTTACTCAAAAGAAAGTTTTCACATGTCTTGAACACTAAGTATATTAACATTAAGAAAATTACCATGCTATTAACGACTCTCAAAATAAACTAAGTGAAGCATGAGAGATCAATAGTTTCTTTAAAACAAATCCACCACTGTGCTCTAAAAGATATAAGTGAAGCACTAGAGCAAAAATTATTACGCTCAAAAGATATAAGTGAAGCGCTATGAGCAAAACTATCAAGCTCAAAAGATATAAGTGAAGCCCAAAGAGTATTCTAACAAATTCCAAATCATGTATGGCTATATCGATGATTGTGGTAAACTAACAAGCAAAGACACAAATAATACAAGACGCTCCAAGAAAAACACATATCATGTTGGTGAATAAAAATATAGCTCCAAGTAAATTACCGATGGAAGTGGACGAAAGAGGGGATGCCTTCCGGGGCATCCCCAAGCTTTGACTTTTTGGTTTCCTTGGATTATCTTGGGGGTGCCATGGGCATCACCAAGCTTAGGCTCTTGCCACTCCTTGTTCCATAATCCATCAAAAATATTCACCCAAAACTTGAAAACTTCACAACACAAAACTCAACAGAAATCTCGTGAGCTCCGTTAGAGAAAGAAAACAAAAGACTACTTCAAGGTACTGTAATGAAATCATTATTTATTTATATTGGTGTTAAACCCACTGTATTACAACTTCTCTATGGATTATAAACTATTTTACTAGCCATAGATTCATCAAAATAAGCAAATAACACACGTAAAACAGAATCTGTCAAAAACAGAACAGTCTGTAGAAATCTGTAACTAACGCAAACTTCTGGAACTCTAAAAATTCTACACAAATGGGAAGTCCTGGACAATTTGTTTATTGAACAGCACAAAAAAGAATCAACGCAAAATCACGTTTCTGTGATTTACCATAACTAAATTCGTGCACACAAAGTTTCTGTTTTTCAGCAGAATCAAATCAACTATCATCGTAGGTTATCCTATAGGTTCTACTTGGCACAAACACTAATTAAAACATCAAACCACATCCAAACATAAGGTAGATGGATTATTTATTCCTAAACAGAAGCAAAAACGAAAAACACAAAATAAAATTGGGTTGCCTCCCAACAAGCGCTATCGTTTAACGCCCCTAGCTAGGCATAAAAGCCAGGATAGATCTAGGTATTGCCATCTTTGGTAGGCAATCCATAAATGGCTCTCATGATAGATTCATATGGTAATTTTATTTTATTTTCTATGTAAGTGTTCCATAGCCTTCTTTAAGGGAAATTGGAATCTAATATTCCCTTCCTTCATATCAATAATTGCACCAATCGTTCTAAGGAAAGGTCTGCCAAGAATAATAAGACATGAAGGATTGCAATCTATATCAAGAACGATAAAATCTACGGGCACATAATTCCTATTTGCAACAATAAGAACATCATTAATTCTTCCCATAGGTTTTTTAATAGTGGAATCCGCAAGATGCAAGTTTAGAGAGCAATCATCAAAATCACGGAAATCTAGCAAATCACATAAAGCTTTGGGAATAGTAGAGACACTAGCACCCAAATCACACAAAGCATGAAACTCATAATCTTTAATTTTAATTTTTATAGTAGGTTCCCACTCATCATAGAGTTATCTAAGGATAGAAACTTTCAACTCAAGTTTTTCTTCATAAGATTGCATCAAGGCATCAACAATGTGTTTGGTAAAGGCCTTATTTTGACTATAAGCATGAGGAGAATCTAGAACGGATTGCAACAAGGAAATACAACCAATCAAAGAGCAATTTTTATAATTAAATTCCTTGAGGTCCAAAATAGTGGGTTTAGCAACATCACGGTTTTTATTTATTTCAATCCCACTTTCATCAATTTCATCATCAAGATCTAGAAACTCCGAATTGTTAGAACGCCTTCTAGGTAAAGGAAGATCATATTCAGATTCATAAAGATTCATATTGCAAAACAAAGATTTAATGGGGGACACATCAATAACTTTTATATCTTCATCTTGATTTTCATAGGAATTGGAAGAACACGCTTTAATAAAGGCATCTTTGAAAGCACGCATCCTAGCGGTTCTTTCCTTGCACTCATCAATGGAAATTCTCATGGCTTTGAGAGACTCATTGATATCATGCTTAGGAGGAATAGATCTAAGCTTTAAAGAATCAATTTCAAGAGAAATTCTATCAATGTTCCTAGCCAAATCATCAACTTTAAGCAATTTCTCTTCAAGCAAAGCATTAAAATTCTTTTGTGAATTCATAAACTCTTTAACACAACTCTCAAATTCAGAGGGCATCTTATTAAAATTTCCATAAGAGTTGTTGTAGGAATTTCCATAATTATTAGAAGGATTACTAGGGTAAGGCCTAGGCTTAAAATTCCCTCTATAAGCGTTGTTTCCAAAAATATTCCTACCAACAAAATTCACATCCATAGATTCATTATTATTCATAAGCAAAGTAGATAAAGGCATATCATTGGGATCAAGAGGAGTATTTTTAGGAGCAAACATCTTTATAAGTTCATCCATCTTTTCACTCAAAACATTAATTTCTTCTATAGCATGCACTTTTTTACTAGAAGATCTTTCGGTGTGCCATTGAGAATAATTAGCCATAATATTATCAAGCAATTTGGTAGCATCCCCTAACATAATTTCCATAAACGTGCCTCCCGCGGCCGAATCTAAAAGATTTCTAGAAGCAAAATTCAATCTGGCATAAAAATTTTGTATGATCATCCATAAATTCAAACCATGAGTAGGGCAATTGCGAAGCATCAATTTCATTCTTTCCCAAGATTGGGCAACATGCTCATGGTCAAGTTGTTTAAAATTCATGATGTCGTTCCTAAGAGTGATAATCTTAGCGGGAGGAAAATACTTAGAGATAAAAGCATCTTTGCACTTGTTCCAAGAATCAATACTATTTTTAGGCAAAGATGAAAACCAAACTTTAGCACGACTCTAAGTGACAACGGAAGTAACTTCAATTTGACAATATTGTTACCCGTATCTTTCTTCTTTTGCATATCACACAAATCAACAAAATTGTTTAGATGAGTAGCGGCATCTTCACTAGGAAGGCCGGCGAATTGATCTTTCATAACGAGATTCAGCAAAGCGGTATTGATTTCACAAGACTCATCATTATTAAGAGGAGCAATCGGAGTACTAAGGAAATCATTATTATTGGTATTCGAGAAATCACACAATTTGGTATTATCTTGCGCCATGGCAACAAGTAATCCAACACACAAGCAAACAAGAAGGCAACGAGAAAAAGGCAAACGGAAAAGAGAGGAGGAGATTGGGAAAGAGAGGGCAAATAAAACGGCAAGGGTGAAGTGGGGGAGAGGAAAACGAGAGGCAAATGGCAAATAATGTAATGTGAGAGATAGGGATTGCGATGGGTACTTGGTATTGTTGACTTGATTGCGTGAGCCTCCCTGGCAACGGCGCCAGAAATTCTTCTTGCTACCTCTTGAGCACTGCGTTGGATTTCCCCAAAGAGGAAAGGATGATGCAGCAAAGTAGCGTAAGTATTTCCCTCAGTTTTTGAGAACCAAGGTATCAATCCAGTAGGAGACCACGCACAAGTCCCTCGTACCTACACAAAACGATAGCAACTCGCAACCAACGCTTAGGGGTTGTCAATCCCTTCACGGTCACTTACAAGAGTGAGATCTGATAGAGATAATATTTTTGGTATTTTTGATAGATAGATGCAAAGTAAAAAGTAAAAGGCAAAGTAAAAACAAAGCAAGTAAATAAAGTGATAGAGATTGATATGATGAGAATAGACCCGGGGGCCATAGGTTTCACTAGTGGCTTCTCTCAAGAGCATAGATATTCTACGGTGGGTGAACAAATTACTGTTAAGCAATTGACAGAATTGAGCATAGTTATGAGTATATCTAGGCAATGATCATGTATATAGGCATCACGTCCAAAACAAGTAGATCGAAACGATTCTGCATCTACTACTATTACTCCACTCATCGACCGCTATCTAGCATGCATCTAGAGTATTACGTAAAAACAGAGTAACGCCTTAAGCAAGATGACATGATGTAGAGGAATAAATTCATGCAATATGATAAAAAAACATCTTGTTATCCTCGATGGCAACAATACAATACGTGCCTTACAACTCTTTCTGTCACTGAGTAAGGACACCGCAAGATTGAACCCAAAGCTAAGCACTTCTCCCATTGCAAGAACTACCAATCTAGTTGGCCAAACCAAAAAGGATAATTCAAAGAGACTTGCAAAGATAACTCAATCATACATAAAAGAATTCAGAGAAGAATCAAATAATTTCCATAGATAATACTGGATCATAAACCCACAATTCATTGGTCTCAACAAACACACCACAAAAAGAAGATTACATCGAATAGATCTCCACGAGAGAGGGGGGAACATTGTATTCAGATCCAAAGAGAGAGAAGAAGCCATCTAGCTACTAGCTATAGACCTGAAGGTCTGAAGTAAACTACTCAGACTTCATCGGAGGGGCAATGGTGATGATGTAGAAGCCCTCCATGGTGGATGCCCCCTCCGGCGGAGCTCCGGAATAGGCCCCAAGATGGGATCTCGTGGATACAGAAGGTTGCAGCGGTGGAATTAGGTTTTTGGCTCCTGTTCTGATCATTCGGGGATACGTAGGTATATATAGGAGGAAGGAGTATGTCGGTGGAGCGTCAGGGGGCCCACGAGGTAGGGGGCGCGCCCTCCACCCTCGTGACTGCCTCTGGCACTTCTTGGAGTAGGGTCCAAGTCTCCCGGATCACGTTCGGCTGGAAAATCATGATCCCGAAGGTTTCATTCCGTTTGGACTCCGTTTGATATTCCGTTTCTTCGAAACACTGAAATAGGCAAAAAACAGCAATTCTGGGCCGGGCCTCCGGTTAGTAGGTTAGTCCCAAAAATAATATAAAAGTGGAAAATAAATCCCAATATAGTCCAAAATAGTAGATAAAGTAGCATGGAGCAATCAAAAATTATAGATACGTTGGAGACGTATCAGTGTGCACGCAATAGAAGAAAAATCCATAATGACAAAAGGTGACAAACAAGATTGCACATGAAAAATAGATCTGACGAGAAAGCGGTTGAACGAAAAAGAGGGCGAATAAAACGGCAAATTTTTTTGTGAAGTGGGGGAGAGGAAAACGAGAGGCAAATGGCAAATAATGTAAATTGCAAGGAGATGAGATTTGTGATTAGGAACCTAGTTGATATTGAAGATCCTCCTCGGCAACTACAGCAGAAATGCCACGTTGACAGGAGACTATCTTGAGGTGATCCTCCCCGGCAACGGCGCCAGAAATTCCTTTTGATGTCTGCTAGAACTACGTCGGTATTTTCCCAAAGAGGAAGGGATGATGCAGTATAGTGACGGTAGGTATTTCCCTCAGTGATGAGACCAAGGTTATCGAACCTGTAGGAGAACCTCCTCAAACCATGTAAACAACACCAGCACATAAATAACAAATACTCGCAACCCGACGTGTTAAATGGGTTGTCAATCCCTTTCGGGTACGGCGCCTCAAGTAGGCAAATAACATGAGGTAAAAAGTGGTAGATAGGATAAATAGATCGCGGAAGAAACAAATTGCAGCAAGGTATTTTTGTATTTTTGGTTTAATAGATCTGAAAATAAATGCAAGAGAAAATAGATCGCAAAGGCAAATATGACGGAAAGAGACCCGAGGGCCGTAGGTTTCACTAGTGGCTTCTCTCGAGAAAAATAGCAAACGATGGGAAAACAATTACTGTTGGGCAATTGATAGACCTTCAAATAATCATGACGATATTCAGGCAATGATCATTACATAGGCATCACATCAGAGATTAGTAGACCGACTCCTGCCTGCATCTACTACTACGCCACACATCGACCACTATCCAATATGCATCTAGTGTATTAAGTTCATGAGAAAACGGAGTAATGCAATAAGAACTATGACATGATGTAGACGAGATCCATTTATCTATTGAGAAGATATAGATCTCATTTTGTTATCCTTAGTAGCAACGATACATACGTGTTGGTTCCCCTTCTGTCACTGGGATCAAGCACCATAAGATCGAACCCACTACAAAGCACCTCTTCACATTGCAAGATAAATAGATCAAGTTGGCAAAACAAAACCCAAATATCTGATAAGAAATACGAGGCTATAACCAATAATGCATATAAGAGATCAAAAGAAGACTCAAATAACTTTATTGGATAAAAACATAGATCTGATCATAAACTCAAAGTTCATCAGATCCCAACAAAAACACCGTGAAAAGACTTGCATCATATGGATCTCCAAGAGACCATTGTATTGATAATCAAGAGAGAGAGAGAGAGAGAGGAAGCCATCTAGCTACTAACTACGGACCCGTAGGTCTACAAAGAACTACTCACGCATCATAGGAGAGGCACCAATGGAAGTGGTGAACCCCTCCATGACAGTGTCTAGATTGGATCTTGTGGTTCTGGACTCTGCGGCGGCTGGATCAATATTTTGTCGACTCCCCTAGGGTTTCTGGAATATTGTGGTATTTATAGAGCAATGAGGCGGCTCAAGGGGCACCCGAGGTGGGCAGCACCCACCTGGGCGCGCCTGGGCCTCCTGGCGCGCCCTGGTGGGTGCTGCTCCCCTCGAGCAGCCCCCCCAGGTGCTTCCTTGGCCCATTGGCTTTCTTCTGGCCCAAAAAAATCCATGAGTTTCGTTGTGTTTGGACTCCATTTGATATTGATTTCCTGCGATGTAAAAAACATGCAGAAAACAACAATTGGCACTGGGCACTATGTCAATAGGTTAGTACCAAAAAATGACATAAAATGACTATAAAATGATTGTAAAACATCCAAGAATGATAATATAACATCATGGAACAGTCAAAAATTATAGGTATGTTGGATACGTATCAGTAAACAGACACTCTGTGGATATCCGTCAAAAAAAACAGCCGGTCTGCATATAGAGATGGCGGCGACGGCCTACGCAACGGCTACTAGAGAAGAGGTCAATCCTCGGTTGGTGGGCAGTGGCGGCGTCATAGGAGGTCAATCCTCGGTCTGTGGTGGGAGATAGGAGGAGCTCAATCGTCGATGTTGGCGGCGGCGTGATTGAGCACATCCATCACGGTCGATGGCGGGATAGTGGAGGTCGAACTTCAGGTGGCAACCGCACTAAGCTTTGCTCCGCGACCCTGCTGTCTCGGCGTGCCACCGCATCGCGCTTCTCTATCTGCTGGGTGGAGGTCATCACGCGGCTAGTTAATTAAGGTATTCTTTTCGTGAGTGGCTTAATTAAGGTATTCAATTCCTAAGGTAGTGTTGTACTAGTACTCTGCGTGTAAATTGACTAGCCATTAATTTTTGTCATTGCACGTCTGGATAACAATATGGAGCACCCTCAGTAATTATGAAAATAAAGCCTTGTGATTTACACACGCATCATTGGGCAGTAGTTAATCTATAATGTTGTTGTTTTGTTTTTAGTTACCATTTGTGGTGCAAATGGAACGATCTCAATGGATGAAGAATTGGAAAAGCGCAGATTTTATCAGTGGCGTGACAGAGTTCATGAATTTGGCTGAAAGTACAAAGAGGAGAATTGGTGATGCGGATTACATCCTGTGTCCATGTACTGATTATGCCAATATAGAGTCGCATGAAGTTGCAGATGTCCAGTGGCACTTGGTCTCTCGGGGATTCATGGATGGATATACACGTTGGCCCAGACATGGTGAAGAGGAGGTCATGGATGAAGATACCCAGGGCTACGATATGCCAAATCCAGATCAGTGTCACATGGATGTTGAATCTAACATCGGGGCAGAGGCGTGAAGCTACCAATGGAACACCGGAAAGCTGAAACGCCCACTGGAAAACCAAGACGTCGACGCAGATGACGACGATCTTGATATGCCAGATTTTGCTGCTATGATTGCAGATTTTGAGGGCTGTAAAAAGGATATGATTGGGTACAAGGATCTGCCAACCATTGATGCGGACTCCAAGAAAGAATTGTATCCAGATTCCAAAAAGAAATATTCTAGGTTGAGTGCCACCCTAGCGCTTCTTAGATTTAAAGCAGCAAACGGTCTGTCAAACAAGGGCTTCATAGAGATGTTAGGTCTTTTCAAAGAAATTCTTCCAGAAGATAATGTGCTCCCCAGAAGCACGAATGAAGCAAAGAAAATTGTCTGCCCATTGGAACTTGAAGTATAGAAGATACATGCTTGTGTGAATGACTGTATATTGTACCATGGTGAGTACAAAGATTTGCATGCATGTTCCCAATGCAAGCATGCATGATACAAGCGCAGGAGAGCAAAGGACAAGTACAAATTGGACGACGAGATCAAGACAGGAATCTCGTTCAAGGTTGTTTGGTACTTGCCTTTAATTCCAAGGTTGAGGCGTTTGATTGCAAACCCTAGAGAGGCAAAGAGGTTGCGGTGGCGTCATGATGAGCGAATTGCGGATAAGTATATGAGGCACCCGAAAGATGGGGCTCAGTGGGAATTAATCGACAACAAGTTTGAAGACTTTGCCAAGGATCCTAGAAGTATAATGCTTGGGGAGTGTCCTGACGGGATGAATCCTTTTGGCGATATGAGCACCAATCACAGCACATGGCCAGTTCTTCTATGCATATATAACCTAGCTCCTTGGTTGTGTATGAAGAAAAAATACATTATGATGTCAATGATTATCCAAGGCCCAAAGCAACCTGGAAATGACATCGACATTTACTTTCAGCTACTGGTAGAAGAACTACTGACAGTGTGGATAAATGCACCTGCTGTAAAATATTATGATGCTTACAGAAAGGAGATTTCTGATCTACATGCGATGCTAGTGCACACCATTCAAGATATGCCGGCATTAGGCAACACATAGGGGCAAAAAACAAAGGGAGATGTAGGGTGTGTCACATGCATGGATAGGGCAGCAAGCAGAAGACTTCCCAAATAGCACAAAACCCTGTATTTGCATCATGGTAGGTTCTTACGGAAAAATCACCCATACCGAAAGATGAAAGCTGAATTGATGGTACGATAGAGGTAGGTGTGGGCCTAAGACTCTATGATGGGGAGGTG
Organism: Triticum aestivum; assembly: GCF_018294505.1. Lineage (NCBI taxonomy): Eukaryota > Viridiplantae > Streptophyta > Magnoliopsida > Poales > Poaceae > Triticum > Triticum aestivum. The sequence goes on along the minus strand of NC_057798.1, from coordinate 261,424,180 downwards.
GTCCACAACATGGCTAAACAAATTAATGTTGTGCTTGGCAAGAATCACGCTTTGACGGTGAAACAAACACCCAAGGGTCAAGTGTTTAAGAAGAAATTGGTGTTCTGGAAATTACCTTACTGGGAGATTCTATGTGTACGTCACTGCATTGATGTCATGCACGTAGAGAAGAACGTATGCGAAAGCATCCTTGGTACTCTGCTCAAGATTAAAGGTAAAATAAAGGATGGTGAGGGCTCATGGCTCGATATGCTTGCTGATCAATCAAAAGGCAAGAGTGAAGCAGAAGATGATGACAAATTCATTAAAGATCTCCACAGTTACAATTTCAGTACAAAAGAAGCAACACAGTTCTTCACCTATTTGTTGTCAGTTAAGACACCCTCTTCCTACTCCGCAAACATCAGAAGTCTCATGTATGTGAGTTCAGGTAAAATGAAGTTGGTACACATGAAGTCACATGATTGCCATGTAATGTTGACACATATCCTCCTAGTGGCCATCAGGAATCTGATGAACAAAGATATAAGGAACACACTCATTGAGCTCTGTGATTTCTTCAACCAACTATGGCAGAAAGTTGTATATCCTGAAGGGTTGGATCATATGCAAGATGATATTGCAAGAATATCGTCCAACCTAGAGATGTTTTTCCCATCGTCATTCTTTGATGTCATGGTCCATCTCACTATGCACCTTGTCAATGAGATAAAGTATTGTGGTCCTGTGTTTCTTCGCAACATGTACCCCTTGATACGTCTCCAATGTATCTATAATTTTTGATTGTTCCATGCTATTATATTACCCGTTTTGGATATTTATGGGCTTTACTTTACACTTTTATATCATTTTTTGAGACTAACCTACTTACCGGAGGCTCAGCCCGAATTGCTGTTTTTTTGCCTATTTCAGTGTTTCGAACAAAAGGAATATCAAATGGAGTCCAAACGGAATGAAACCTTCGGGAGCGATCTTTTTGGAACAAACGCAACCCAGGGGACTTGGAGTGGACGTCAAGTAACAAACGAGGCGGCCACGAGGGTGCCCGGCGTGCCCCCTGGGGGTGGGCGCCCCCCACCCTCGTGGGCCCCTCGAGCGTCAACCGACCTACTTCTTCCTCCTATATATATCCATGTATCCCGAAACCATCCAGGAGCACCATGAAAAACTATTTCCACCACCGCAACCTTCTATATCCGCGAGATCCCATCTTGGAGCCTTCGTCGGTGCTCCACCGGAGGGGGAATCGACCACTGAGGGCCTCTACATCATCTCCAAGGCCTCTTCTACGAGTTGTGAGTAGTTTACCACTGACCTTCGGGTCCATAGTTATTAGCTAGATGGCTTCTTCTCTCTCTTTGAATCTCAATACCAAGTTCTCCTCGATCTTCTTGGAGATCTATTCGATGTAACTCTTTTTGTGGTGTGTTTGTCGAGATCCGATGAATTGTGGGTTTATGATCAAGTTTATCTATGAGAAATATTTGATTCTCCTCTGAATTCTTTTATGTATGATTGGTTATCTTTGCAAGTCTCTTCGAATTATTAGTTTGGTTTGGCCTACTAGATTGATCTTTCTTGCAATGGGAGAAGTGCTTAGCTTTGGGTTCAATCTTGCGGTGTCCTTTCCCAGTGACAGCAGGGGTAGCAAGGCACGTATTGTATTGTTGCCATCGAGGATAAAAAGATGGGGTTTATATCATATTGCATGAGTTTATCCCTCTACATCATGTCATCTTTCTTAATGCGTTACTCTATTCTTATGAACCTAATACTCTAGATGCAGTCAGGAGTCGGCCGATGTGTGGAGTAATAGTAGTAGATGCAGAATCTTTTCGATCTACTTGTTGCAGACATGATGCCTATATACATGATCATGCCTAGATAATCTCATAACTATGCACTTTTCTATCAATTGATCGATAGTAATTTGTTCACCCACCGTAATACTTATGCTATCTTGAGAGAAGCCACTAGTGAAACCTATGGACCCCGGGTCTATCTTTTATCATATAAGTTTTCCATCTACTTTTATTTGCATCTTTTATTTTCCAATCTATATCATAAAATTACCAAAAATATTTATCTTATCATATTATCTCTATCAGATCTTACTTTTCGCAAGTGGCCGTGAAGGGATTGACAACCCCTTTATTGCGTTGGTTGTGACGTTCTTGTTTGTCTGTGTAGGTGCGTGGGACTTTTGAGGAGCCTCCTACTGGATTGATACCTTGGTTCTCAAAAACTGAGGGAAATACTTACGCTACTTTGCTGCAGCACCCTTTCCTCTTCAAGGAAAACCAACGCTGTGCTCAAGAGGTAGCACCCCTTCGAGCGGTTCATGGGAATACCGAAGCGCTTTTGTCGGAACCGAAACCATCCAGAGGCAAGCATCCTAAAAGGTTATACCATGGAGGAGGTGGTTGAGTTTTGCACCCAATACATGAAACAACGACCTATTGGTTTGCCCCTCTCTCTCCATGAGGGAAGGCTGAATGGTAAGCCAGTCCTTGCTGGCATGCAAATTGCTGCACCCAGAGAATTGGCAGAGAAAGCCCATTGGACGGTACTACTTTACAGCCCAGTTCTCAGTGCTTATGCCAAAGAACACTTGGCAGAGATACGTTAAAGCTTATTACCAATGGTACCTTCATCGGATGTGGAGATGAAGGAGCACACTAAGAACTATGCCGAATGGCTGAAGAAGCGTTTGGCACAAGGATCCATCGATGACATTGCTACGTGGTTGGCACAAAAGCCATCACCTACGGTGTTGACGTACCAAGCATATGACATAAATGGATACATGTTCTACACTGAGGAACATGATGAGAAGACCTCATATCAGAACAGCTCTGTTCGAATAGAATGCATGACTGTAAATGAAGCTGATAAATGGGTATACTATGGAACCATCAAAGAGATTTGGGAGCTTGACTATGTGAAAGTTAAGGTGGCATTATTCAGGTGCTCATGGATCCCTCTTGGTTAAGTAAAGGTTGATGATTACAGGAAGACCTGTTTTAACAGGACAATGATGGCATATCATGCGGACCCGTTCATTCTTGCCAGCGATGCTACCCAGATTTTCTTTGTGGAAGATCCTTTGCGTAAGAACTGACATGTAGTGATGCATGGGAAGAGGAGGGTACTGGCTGTCGACGATGTTGCCGATGAGGACGAGTACGATGAATTTGATGAGTTGCCAGCCAAGGGATCACACACTCGTGTAATAGAGAAGTGTAAAATCATCAGAAAACCCAAGTTCATTCGGGGTCAACATAATGATCCCAGTCCCCCATGTACATGGGAATTAAGCCGTAAGACTAGTCTTTATGCCTACCCTGCAACTTAATTCGTTCAATTTAGGACTGCCGCGTGTACTGAATTTGTGAGTTATGCCCGATTTTCTGTTGATGTAAGAACCTTTAATATGTTGACTTCATATGCTGTCAGCTGAGGCAATGAATATGAACTGTTTTTTGTTATTATTATTATATCATAGAGGTAGCACACTCAATTGATCTCACTACAGTATGTGTGAACAAAAATATGCAATCTAGTTTGCGAATAGCACACGGTTCATTGACGAAAGTCGTGTGTCGACCAAACCCCGCCCATGATCTGAGTCATGCTTTCTGATTGGCCAGAACCCAAATCCCACAGATCATATGTCTGCACCGATGGATGCTCCCAGATAGAACGGCGATCCTCATCCCTTTTGACAGCACATGTAGTTTCGGTTGTAATTTTATTTTTATGCACAAAATGCATGTTAAACTCAAAAAATGTCTTAAATATAGCTAACGATACCCGAAATGCGCCAGAAAATAAAACCCGTGGTATAACGGTGATTGCGTACCGTGGAAATTTTTTATGAGGCCAAACGATGAAGTCACCGGCCACAAGAGTTTGAATTGACACGTCTCCTTTTGGAAACCATGATACTTCACGTGAGATGCTTCGATTTGGAAGGAGCAATCATCAAAACTTGTGCCAAACTTTACCAATTTTTTTCCACGGGGTCGTGATAGCACGCCACGGGCACACATCGATTTGGATGATGTTCGGACTCCATCTAAATTTCCTGTAATTAAAATACCAATTAGGCCTACGCCAGTGGCCGCACCTCGCGGCCGACATGTTTGAAACTTCTCCCCGGTTCTCGAACAAATGGATGAAAACTCGCAAAGCAACACACAAATGATCTGTACACCTTCTTTGCTAGGCTGGTCGTAATGGGATATCATAGCTAGTAGCATGCATGCCAACTAGGAAATTTTGATGAGCTGTCATAGAATTAAATGAAGAAAGAGAGGTTAAGTATCGTATAATGAAACCGTATCATAATAAATGCTATGCTACTATGTGTCATGCATGACAATAAATAAATTACTACATGATACTACTCTACGATACTATGCATTAGTGAGATA